>NW_027527956.1:6738411-6755267 GCF_008692635.1 Crocuta crocuta
AATCTTCGTGGACACTTTGTTCTCAGAATTAAAAAGCCTAAAATTCCCCAGCGGACTTTCCCTGGATGGCTTGGTATCTAAGCTGCGGCTGTTCCCACGCCAGAGTCAAACCCCAAATCTCGTGGTCAGTGGGGTGGTTGTGAGTGTGTAACCGAAGGGCTGGCCGCGGGGCCTCCCTCGGCCAGCGCTGCGCGAGCCCTTGTGCTGGAAGGAAGTGGGGGTCCCCTCCAGCTCGGGGCTGCTCCACCGGGGTGCGGCTCAGACCCAGTGCCGGGTTCCCCTGGGAGAAGCAGGTGGCCCCCCGATGGCCGGGCCGGAGGGCCTGACAGGGAAGAAAGGGGACCGTCGGGCCAAGGAACAGTCAGGTCACAGGAGCCGGTGGCTGTGAGGAGCAGAAAGGACAGGGAGACGCGGGGACACGCAGGTGTCACCTACCCAGCTAAATCTGCTGAGGGACAGTCCTCGCCCCTGTGTGAGGAAGAGAGAGAAACAGTGACATTGTGATCAAGGCAGGAAAAAATAAAGTCTTTTGATAAACGAGAAGCACAATCAGGATCCTGAACAGGTGTAAGGACATGTGCCACTTCCGGTGGGGGGCTGGGGAGGGTCTGGGAACAGGGTGGGGAGGAGAGTGCGTGGGGGGCCAGCAGCATCCTGTAACCAGCAGCCCCTCGGCCTGTTCCAGCCGGGACCGCATGGTAGACCTTCCGGAATGAAGCTGTGAGTCCAGCTCTCTTTCGGGTTCGTTTAGGGGTTTCCGGGGAGGCCTATAGACAGTGACAATTAATGACAACATGTGGAGGTCTTACCTTTCCTTGGGATGGAGGAGGTGTGCGCGGCGTCACCTACAAACACACACAGACGGGTGAGCGGGCACCGGCCTCTCCCTCCCTGTCCTCACCTCCCTGCTCCCAAGGGGCTCCCATCCGCGGGGGTCCTGGGGTCTAAGAGGTCACCCGCTGTCTGCCCGGTCCCCCTTCCTGGCCTAGTTCAATGTCAGAGAGCAGGAGCCTGAACGCCCCGCAGGCAGGAGCCACCCTCCCGCTGCGCGCTCAGGCACACCCCTGCACGCAGTGGACACGGGAGCCTGGCTGCCTCATGGTCCTTCTCCAGGTGGGGGGTCAAGCGTCCCCCGGGATTCAGGGCTTCAGGAGGTGTGCTCGCAGGTCTGTGCCTCCTAAAAAATACCATCTTAGAGTGCCTGCTGCACAAAGGTCACGGTCATGGTGAGACGTTTGTGGTTTTGCTTTTATTTTCAAGTCTCTGTTTGTTAGGGGCACCTGCCTGGCTCAGTTGGCCGGACACGCGACACGGATGTCTGTGCGGTCGGTCGAGCCCCGTGTTGGGTGTGGAGGTTACTTAAAAATAACACAATCTTGGGGCACCTGGGTGGCTCAGTCAGTTAAGCGTCCGACTTCAGCTCAGGTCATGATCTCATAGTTTGTGGGTTCGAGCCCCATGTCGGGCTCTGTGCTGACAGCTCAGAGCCTGGAGCCTGTTTCCGATTCTGTATCTCCTTCTCTCTTTGACCTTCCCTTGCTCACACTGTCTCTCAGAAATAAATAAAACATTAAAAAAGTAAAAAAAATGACACAATCTTGGGGTGACTGAGTGGCTCAGTCAGTTATATGTCTGCCTTCAGCTCAGGTCATGATCTCACAGTTCATGGGTTCGAGCCCCGTGCCGGCTCTGTGTTGACAGCTCAGAGCCTGGAGCCTGCTTTGGATTCTGTGTCTTCCGCTCTCGCTGCCCCTCCCCCATCCGCGCGCGCTCGCTCTCTCTCTTTCTCTCTCAAATATAAACATTAAAAATTTTTTTAAAATGATAAACTCTTAAAACATTTTTGAGCAGTATCAGGTGGCTAGAAACAACACACAGAAATGACAGAGCCTGCAAACTGTCTCCTGTCCACACTGCTCCTATTTATGACCGCCTGTCCATCTCTCCTGCCCCTGACTCTGACAGCCACTCATCTTTTTATCCCTTTAGTCTTTTTGTCTCCATAGTCGGGCAAAGCCTGTTTTCGGACCAAGCATCTCATAGTACTGTGGCCCCAAGAGGAGTGGGCTCCGTGCTAGAACACAAGATTCAGGGAGAGGCAGAAACAGCTTGCACCTTGTGACCAGGCGCCAAGGCTGAACTCTCATGGCCGACCTCACCCTGAGGAGGAAGAAGGCATCACCGGGGATACACTCATATCCCTGGTGGATCAGAGCTCAGTGTCCTCTGGGGATATACTCATAACTCCCATGGATTAGAGCTCAGGGTCCTCTGGGGATATAATCAGCACCCCCCCCCCACCATGGATTAGAGCTCAGTATCATCTGGGGATATACTCAACTCCCCTGTGGATTAGAGCTCAGTGTCATCTGGGGATATACTCAGCTCCCCTGTGGATTAGAGCTCAGTGTCATCTGGGGATATACTCAGCTCCCCTGTGGATTAGAGCTCAGTGTCATCTGGGGATATACTCAGCTCCCCTGTGGATTAGAGCTCAGTGTCATCTGGGGATATACTCAGATCTCCCATGGATTAGGTGGATTAGAGCTCAGGGTCATTGGGGATATACTCATACCTCCCATGGATTAGAGCTCAGCATCATCTGGGGATATACTCAGATCCCCCATGGATTAGGTGCATTAGAGCTCAGGATCATTGGGGATATACTCATACCTCCCATAGATTAGAGATCAGTGTCATTTGGGGGATATACTCATGTCCCCCATAGATCAGAGCTCAGAGTCATCTGGGGATATACTCATGTCTCCCATGATTAGGTGGATTAGAGCTCAAGGTCATCGGGGGATATACTCAGCTCCCCTGTGGATTAGAGCTCAGGGTCCTCTGGGGATATACTCATACCCCCCATGGATTAGAGCTCAGGATCCTCTGGGGATATAATCAGACCCCTCCCCCCATGGATTAGAGCTCAGCATCATCTGGGGATATACACAGCTCCCCTGTGGATTAGAACTCAGCATCATCTGGGGATATACTCAGATCCCTCATGGATTAGAGCTCAGTGTCATCTGGAGATATACTCAGATCCCCCATGGATTAGGTGGATTAGAGCTCAGGATCATTGGGGACATACTCATACCTCCCATAGACTAGAGATCAGTGTCCTTTGGGGACGTATTCAGGCCTCCCATAGATTAGAGATCAGTGTCATTTGGGGATATATTCATGTCCCCCATAGATCAGAGCTCAGGGTCATCTGGGGATATACTCAGATCCCCAGTGGCCAGGCACCCGCTGCCCCCTGTGGCTCACGGTGTGAAGGAGGCACTTACAATGTTCTTGAAGAAGTGCACTACGGGGTTTTCGTCTTGGGGCCGGCCGTGCTGTGACTTCTGGGGCAGGGAGCCGTAGTGGGCAGTCCTCGCCGCGTGATGTCCGTCCTGAAAGAGAGTGCGGTGACCTCAGGCCAGCTCCCACCTCTGTTCTAGCCCCCTGGCAAAGCTGCCTCTCCTCCGGGGATCTAGATTCTGTTCAAATTTTTTTTAGTGTTTTTTTTTTTACTTTATTTTTAAGAGAGAGACAGAGACAGAGACAACGAGAGGCAGAAAGGGAGACACAGAATCTGAAGCAGGTTCCAGGCTCTGAGCTGTCAGCATAGAGCCCAAAGTGGGGCTCAAACCCACAAGCCATGAGATCTAGACCTGAGCCAAAGTCTGACGCTCAACCGACTGAGCCCCCCAGCACCCAAGGATTCTGTTTAGATCAGGACCTCACGCTGGGAAGTGGCCGACATCACAGGACACGCCCCTGGGGCAGGCAGGGGACCAGGAGCCCCCAGTGTCAAGCTGCAATGTGCTGGGAGTGTCTCCATCACAGAGCCCGTGTC
Source organism: Crocuta crocuta (assembly GCF_008692635.1). Classification (NCBI taxonomy): domain Eukaryota; kingdom Metazoa; phylum Chordata; class Mammalia; order Carnivora; family Hyaenidae; genus Crocuta; species Crocuta crocuta. Next base: position 6,742,259 of record NW_027527956.1, read on the forward strand.
TGGCTCCCAGAGGCCACATGCACACCGCACAGGGCAGGGGACGGAGCCTGAGGGTGAGGCCGCCGGCAGGGAGGGAAAGCGTTCATTGCCCGGCTTCTGGTGTGGACAAAGGAAAACGCTCTGGAACCTTGGATAAAACAACCCTCACAGAAGATGACAACCCATCATGGCCCTGGGGTGGTTGCACCGCGTGAAAGAGCATCTGTTTCTCAACATCAGTGTGTCAGGTCACCGGGCACCAGCCCCTGCCCAGTTTGGGACGACCGTGTCCACGTCTGAGCAGAGGGAAGGGCCGTGGGGAGCCGTGCCCAGTGCTTCCCTGCTCAGCAAGTGCTGCAGGGGTGACACCAGATAGGGACACCCGCAGGGTAGGGGGGGAGAGTGGGGTCCACTGAGCAGCAGCCTCCAGGGCCCCCCGCATGCCCACCAGCAGGAGACACAGGCACATCCACCAGCATCCGTGTGAGAAGGAGCCTTACAAGCACGACAGCCCAGGGAGGCGAGGCAGGGCCCCTGAGAGCTGGCCGGGCGACTGGGCTCTCCTCCCGCTCGCGCGGGGCCAGGCGCGGGGCCGAGAAGGTCCCAGGGGCTCCTCTAGGGCCGCCCAGCATCGCACCGCGACAGGGATTTCCGTTAAAGCGAATCAGTTCAATGTGCTGGCGTCCCTGGGGGCCACCCTGGTCAGCTCTGTGCATGTGTGCGAGCTGACACCTTAGGAGACACTGTCCACAAGGACGTGTACCGCGGGCTTCTGCAGAATTTAATGCCTTTGACTGGGCCCCTGCGGGCGGTGACAGCTGCCCCCGGCCCGTGTGGCTGCAGTGACGGGGCACCGCCTCGCGCCTGGCTGGGAACGCCTGTGGCCGTGCCCAGATGCCCCTGCCCTCCTCAGGCCACCCACTCTGAAACCCCGCAGTCACGCTGGCCTCGATGAACGCGTCCTGGAAGTGTCCTCTCACATCCCTTGCATCCCTTCCCCTCCCCCACTCTGGACATTAAACAAGGGCGAGCTCCTCCTGAGTCGTCCCTCGGCAGCCAGACACGCCTGTGACCCTGCCTGTGAACCTGGCCGTGAACCTGGCTGTTCCTGTCACGTCGGTTCCTGCCTCCCTGGGATTTCCGAGCCGCGCTCACCCCTCAAACCCCAAGTCCTGCCCAGTCCCGGTGCGAGGCAGGGTCCAGGCCCCCTGACTTTTTGCCCCCCGCCCCCCGCTGTGTCCCACACCGAGGGGGCACAGGTGAGGGCTTGTGCCCCAGTCCTGCACGAACGCCCCTGGCCCCCACGCTGCCCCCGCCCAGGTCCTTCCAGCCCACACAAGGCACGTGGCGGGGGCCCTGGCCCCTCCCGCAGCTGGCCACGCCCCCAGCGCCGAGGCCACGCCTCTCCTTGGGATGGGCTGTGCTTCCTGGGTGGTCCCAGGGCTTCCTGCCTCCTGCGCGCCCTTCCCCCGCCCCGCCCCCATCACTCTCCGGGGTCTCCTGTGTGGAGCAGGCTCCCGCCCCCGTGGCACTCCCAGGGGCCTCTGCTGCCCACGCTGCTCATTCATGGTCTCCCCAGGGTGCGGTGCCAGAGGCTGACCCGGCTCCCAGGACTCACCTGCGCACACCCATGCGGGAGCACGGGGGGTGGGGGGGGGCAGGTCAGGGAGGCAGGCGCAGGGACCACAGGCCTTTAGCCTCAAGCCGAGAGCAGCAGGGAGAGAGCCCGGGGGGCGCTCCAGCGAGTGGACCCTCCGAGCCTCGCCCCCTCCTGCCCTGTGCTGACACAGCAAACACCTGCTGCTGCTCCTCTCCTCGTCCACCCAGGTTTCAACCGTCTGACCTCATCCGCCAATCACATTCGGTCAGCGCGTCAACCCATGTATCATCCTCCAGTGAAAAGGGGAGTGTAAAAATAGCAATTAAAAAGCACCAGATGAGCCAGGAAACTTTAAGAAAATGTCTTCCTTAAAATATGTCTGCCCGTGGTTGTTTATGAGATACCTTCCTCATGGTCTGAAATAATTAAATCAGCCCGAAATTCAGTACACCTGCCCTCTCCTTGGCGTTTCTATATCATTTGTCTACATGCTGCTCACTGGATATTGACTCACAGAAGCATCATGCGCCTTTGAACTCACCTACCCAGTGATTAAACTAGGAAAATGTCTTAAACTTTATGTAGAAGTTTTTACAGAAGTGAATGTTAAGTCATATCATGCAGACCTCATATTATTAAAACTTAGTCATATTGGGAGATGGTTAAGGAAGTATTACATAGATTATAATGTTTCTCATGTGAATTATGCACATCTCCTTTGAATGCTAAAAGAAAAATTATGTGTTTTATGATTTTTACAATGAATATATTGGTCACCAATCTTTTGAGGGAAAAGTAATTTAAAGGAACACATGAAGTTGGTTTATTACATTTTAGCTCTTGGAGCTACAAAATCAGGGGTTGGAGCCGTTCATGGAAAAGGTAGTTGGTATGTTTACAACCCTCAGCACAGACCTAAGCATGCAATATGCATTAACTGTGTGTTGGATTAACATGCAGACTACTTAGATCACTTTTAATACAAAGCCTCACACAAAGACTTGATCTTAAGTAAATAGAAGGATGGTCTGGGAATCACACACTTCTTTGGTTAGATGTCCAGTGAAGACTGGCTGAGTGCAGACTTGACTTGGACCCTTGGCTGTAAATTGTTAGCTGCACAAGTAATCTAAAGTAGTCACACAGTTACAACTATATTGTTATATTTTTAATGGCCTGATACTAAAATGACTCTTAGCCAATCATATTTCTATATACTAAAGCAAAGAACAGTTAAAGTAAAGAGGAAAATTTGAAAACACTACCATGTGTAATAGCATCAAAGAAACAAAACATTAAGTACAAATCTAGGAAAACAAGTATAGGATCTCTATGGTAAACACCAGGAAAGGCTGGTGGAGAAAGCAAAGAAGACTTGACTGAGCAGGGAGATGTACCATATTCATGGATGGGAAGGATCAACATGGTAAAGATGTCAATTCTCCCCAAGTTGCTTTTAATGAACTTCCAGTCACAGTCCCAGCAGGGTTTTGTTTATATATATATGCAAACAGTTTCTAAAGCTATACAGAAATGCAAAGGAACCAAAAAAGCCAAACAGTTGTGGAAAAGAAGAATAATGTTTGAGGAGGGATATCACTTAATTTTAAGATTTCTATACAGTAATAGTAATCAAGGAAGTGTGGTGTTAGAGGAGAGAGAGACACATACATCAATAAAACACTACTGCATCCAGAAATAGGCCCACCCAAATATGATCAGCTAATTTTTGAGAAAGGTGCAAAGACCATTCAATGGAGAAAAGGCCATCTTTTCAACAAAATGTTATTGGGGCAACAGCTTCTCCATACCCCCCAAAATGAACCTCAACCTCAAATCACACCTTATAACTCAAAGTGGATTATCTCAAAAATCAACTCAAAATGGATTCTGGATCTTTATCTGTAATGTGAACCTATAAAATTTTTTAGAAGAAAACATAGTTCTTAGACCCGACACCCAAAGAACAGCCCATAAAAGAAGAAGTCGATAAATTGGACTTGATCAAAATTTAGGACTTTTGTTTTGCAAAAGACACCATTCAGAGAATGAAAAGTCATGCTACAGGCTGGAGAAAACACTGGCAAGCCACACATCTGACAAAGGACTTGAAACCAGAATATGTAAAGTGTTCTCCAGATTCAATGGTTTAAAAAAATGATGAAGTTAAAAATAATGTACAAAATACAGAATTGACACTCAGGAAACAGGATGGGTGGAGGGCTGATAAGCATGTGAAAAGATACTCAACATCATTAGCCGTTAGGAAAATCCAAATCAAAGCCATGGGAGATACTGCTGCACACATATTACAAAGGGTAGAATTAAAAGTACTGACAACACAAAGTGTTGGTAGGGATACGGACGGAACAACTGGAATTGTCTTGCGTTGCTGCTAAGAATGCAAAATGGCGCAGTCACTCTGTAAAACATTTGGCAGTTTCTTATAAAGTTAACCATCTACTTCCCATTTGATCTTGTAATCCTACTTGCTGATTTGAATGGTAGAAAGAAAAAAAAATTTTTGGAAGTGATTTTTTTTCTAATGGATATATTGATCACCAATTTTTTGAGAGGAAAAAGTAATTTAAATCTTAACTGCTTCCTCAAAAAATTAACACTAGAACTCCCCTATGACCCAGCAATAGCACTGCTAGGAATTTACCCAAAGGATACAGGAGTGCTGATGCATAGGGGCACATGTACCCCAATGTTCACATCAGCACTCTCAACAATAGCCAAATTATGGGAAGAGTCCAAATGTCCATCAACTGATGAATGGATCAAGAAGATGTGGTTTATCTATACGATGGAATACTACTTGGCAGTGAGAAAGAATGAAATTCTGCCATTTGCAGCAATGTGAATGGAACTCGAGGGTATTATGCCAAGTGAAATAAGTCAGGCAGAGAAAGACAGTTACCATATGTTTGTATTCATATGTGGATCTCGAGAAGCTTAACGGAAGACCATGGGGGAGGGGAAGGGGAAAAAAGTTACAGAGAGGGAGGGAGGCAAACCATAAGTGACTCTCAACTACAGGCTAGAGAAAACATTGACAAGCCACATGGAGAGGAAGGATGGGGAAAGTGGGTGATGGGCACTGAGGAGGGCACTTGTTGGGATGAGCACTGGGTGTTGTATGGAAGCCAATTTAACAATAAATTATATTTTAAAAATCTTAACTGCAAACTTACGTTCATAGAAACTATGTCCACGAATGTTTCTTAGCAGCTTAATTCATAATCCCTAAATCTGCAAACAACCCAAATGTTCATCAGCAGGAGAAAGCATAAACAAAATGGTGCATCTATACAGGGGAAACGCCACTCAACAAAGCAGAACAAACTCGGATACGTACATCTTGGAGGTGTCCATGAGGTGCGGTGCCGAGCAAAAGAAGCCATTCTAAAAAAGATTGCCTTCTGTGTGATCTCGTTTATGTGACATTCTTCTAACGATTAAACCACAGTGAGGTGAGGGGGGCGGCAGGTCCCAGGGCTGGGATGGGGAGGGGACGGGTGTGGCACGGGTACTATGGGGGTGCGGTAGGGACTGTCCTGGGGTGCTTACACAAAAGTCCACCTGCGTGAAAATTCGCAGAACTGTACGCAGCCAACAAGCGTCACTGGGGGTTAATACCTAAGCCGGAGGAGAGCCGTCTGGCTGGGCCGTCATGACCACGCCTGGGATTGATGACGACACATTCTATCATCACCTGCACCTCCTCGCTGGACACCTGGTCCCAGAGTCTGGCCTTCCCTCCTCGTGCAGCATCCCATTCCCGTGTCTGAGCTCTCGCTCCCACGGTCACCCTGGCTTAGAAAGCCCGCACCTTCCAAATGTGTCCATTTTCTGAACAACACGGTCCCGCGAGGCTGGGAGACCTCACGTGCCGTCAGACTGTTCTCTCTCCATCAGCATCTTATCTCTCCAGCCCGATCTTAACTGTGTTTTGGGAAGAGGGAAAACCTGCAGGTGACCCCCAGACTAAGAGTGGAGGTCCGCAAGTATAAATCGGACAGAGGACCGCTCTTTCTGCCCTGGCCTCGGTAGAGAGCACCCCGCAGGGATCGGGAGGCCCTAACACCAAGGCCCGTGTGGTGTGATCAAGCCGTGATGTGCGCTTGGGCTCCGATCTGCTCACATGAGAAGCAGGCAGGGTGGGGTGGAGACGCACGGAGAGTCTTTCCTTCTAGAACATTACGCCCCGGCCCCTGGAGAGCAGCCAAGGAAGGATAATCATCCTCCAGAGAGGTTTCTATCTCAGGCATTTGCTAACATTCTAGACCTGTCTTAGGAGGGAGGGTCATGAGCACGGGAAGAAAGGCTGAGAAACACACCCTGGCTGTCACGGTAACAGTGCCCCTACGCCGTGGCGGGGGCGCAAGGTGCGCACCGTGTCTGCGCCGCCCTTTAGGTAAGTCTTTACTTGTGGTAAAACAGATGTGAGATTTGCCATCTTTGCCAGTTCCGAGGGTGTACTTCTGTGGCGTTAGGTAAGTTCACGCTGCTGTGGGACCGTGACACCATCCACCCGCAGAGCACGGTCACCTGCCCAGACTGAGCCCCGCACTCACTAGACACTAAGTCCTTGTGCCCGCCCAGCGCCTGGCCCCCCGCCTCTCCTCCCTGCCCCCACTGTTCTCTGTATCTCATTGGATTACCCTGCTGTCTGGCTTCTGTCACTCGGCGTCACGCCCTCAAACCTCGTAGCTGGGGCAGAATTTCCTTCCTAGACCTTCAAGGCTGGACAACACTGCATCACACGGACCCCCCACATTTTGTTTATCTGTTCGTCTGCTGAAGCCACCCACTTGGGTGGCTCCCACCTTTTGGCCACGGTGCCGAGTCCCTGTCCGACCAGATCTGGCGGTGCTAATGTGGTCTGGCCACATTTCCGTGGCCTCTGACAACTAGCAGAAGGGATGCCCAGACCCCGACTCTCCCTCCTCGACAGCAGGAAGTGCAGCTGCCTGGCAGTGAGTCTGAGCTCGCGAAGGGTACACACCGTGACACGGATGCCATGTGAAGGCTGGTGGGCTCTGCTGGGACGAGGGGCCCCCCCGTGACTGGAGGGCTGTCTGGGCTGTGAGGTCAATGCCCTCGAGGCCCTGCCCTGGCTACCGGGATGTGGCCGGTCAGGCACGCGCAGGACGTCTCTGGGGCCGACGGTCAGGTGGTGGTCGGAGCACGGCGGCCTTTGTCTAGACAGCAGCCGGAGCCCCAGGAAGGCCTGCGGAGTCACTTGAAAGATAGTGGGGTTTGGTTATCCGTTATAGGTTAGTTTGGGGGAGCGGGTGCTTCACCTTTTCTCGGCCCTCCGTGAACAAGGGGACATGTTTGCTCGGACAGGATGGACGGCGAGGATGCTGTGTCTGCAGTAAAGAGGGGCAGGTCCCTGGGACGCGAGGGCGGCCCTTCGCCCCGAGGTCCAGCTGGGGCGAGGCTGGGCAAGGGCCGTGAAGGGCTTGGGCCAGGCAGTGGCCGTGGAGTGTCCCCTGCAGAAACCTTCGGGGTCTCGGGCCAGCCACTTGTCTGGTTTCCTCCCTCAGTGCCTCTTCGGTCCTCAGCCTCTGCCCCACGAGTGGCCGTGGCGGTTAGTGTCCCCGGCCGGGAGGCCCACTGGACCGGGCTCCCTAACGGAGGAGCAGTCTGTCACTTAGTTTTTAAGACACACAGTAATTCTCTAATGAATCACTTTTGTGTTCGCTAAGATTGAAAAAAAAAGAGGCAAAATTGTTAACATTTTATGGTTATTTGTCCAGACCGGTGTGTCCTTGCCCATGTGTACCCATTGCTGGGAGTTCATTTCCTCTGCAGAAGGTTAGGGGGCACAGGGGGGCATTCGAAGGTGGGCTGCAGGCCGCAGATGAGGGGCAGGGCAGTGGCTCCCCATCGGCTGAGAGCAGAGAAGGGGAGCAGAGATGGAGTACCACCCCACGTCCCCAGGTCTACACCCGAGTCTCGGCCATCTCAACATGTACCTCCGAAACATGTGCCGCTGCCGCTGAACATTTTGGACAAGCGAAATTTGAAAAACATGATTTGTTTCCTAATGAAAGCTTTTCGGCTAATGAGAAAAATAACGCATACTCGTTATATAAAGAAGTCAAAATTTGAAAGGTTGTAGAAGAAATTCTACCACTCAAGGAAGACCTTCGTTTCTCAATTTGGTGAAACTATGTCCAGACCTGGCTTAACGCGCCTAAACAGCCTCGTCCAGGTCCTTGGCACACGGTCTCACAACGCACAATATTACGGACGTTATTGTTACTCTTTTTTGCATCATGATTAACAAAACAACAACTCCTTGACGGCAAATAACATCATGCTGAGAAGCTTTAAACACCATGGAAGGAAGCAAGGGGAAGCCAGGGGACAAAGAGCAACCATTTCATTAATTTGGGGGGTAAACTGCTTTTTCCATGAACCTATGTCATGGTGCTGCTTTTGAAAAAGCAGCATCATTTTCCCTCCACTTGGGGTACTGTCGGTCACCAGCAGGGGGAGCCCGTGTACTGGCTTCCAGGCCACTTCCGCCTTCCCCATCCAGAGCTCAGGAAGGGATTCTTAACTGTTTTCCAATTTGCCAGGGAGCTGGGGGTTCTTAAACTGACAAGTAATAACGGGGATTGGTTTCAACCGGACACATCTGAAGATCAGTGGTCATCAGATTGGGTAAAGATTCATTGCTTCGAATACAGCGTCGCGTTTCAGATATTATGGAGGGGACATTCGTCTATACCGCATTTGCATTTGCACTCGACTAGAGACAAACTGATGGGGTCATTCCCTCTCAGAAGAAAATGCTGTATCTTGAAAACATTAATATTCACTGTGCCGGGGGTTTTGTGGTTAGGGGACAAAAGTTCTGGTTCTTTCTTTTCTGAGAGAGGAATTTAAAGGCTTTCACTGAATGAAATCACAGTGAATCCGAGTCTCTTGGCTGGCTGTGTGCTCAGTGCTCACAGGGCCTGGCGCCGAGATGCACCTGCGTGCTGCTCCCTGTTGCGTGAGGCACAGCCCACGGAGACTCAGTTCCCTCCCCTCCCACGGCCCGGGCTGGGCCTCTCAGGGCTGGCCTTCCTCTTCGGGACGGACGGTATTGCACGAGCCCACAGGGGAGCCAAACAGTAGGGACAGATCACGGGATACACGTGCACAAATGCAGACGGCTAGGAGATCGCCCAAGTGTAGACCCAGAGCTTCGATTAGTCACGTGGTAGATGAGGAGCCCGTGTTAGGGTCTGTTCTTTCTGCTGTTTTACAGCCCACACCTCCCCTCCTGGTGCATCCAGCCCCCTGTCCCTAAAGGTTAAGAGGGGTCACAACGATGTGACGACTTGGGATACGTGACAATATTAGACCATCTTTTAAATATCATTACGTGTGGTCCTGCTTCCTTCAATCACATACTTTAACCAACACTACATTCGGTTCCTCCACTTTTTACTCTCCCGTGTGCTAGTTCGGGGGACGTTGGTCCTTTGACCCCAGTGTGTATCTGCTTGTGCGTGTGGCTCATACCTGCTCCATCTTTCCTACATGACGGAGGAAGAAATGAGCTCAGTGCTCCTCACACCGGGCTCCCTCTCCCCGTCAACCCCCGGCTGGTGCAGAGACCTCTGACGTGCTCCCCGTCTGGTCCATCAGCGGGCTCACTGGGTCTGTGCAGAGAAGCCTGAGGCCACCGGAGACCCCATGCGGCGGCCTCACTCTGTGCTATGGCCCCTGACATCCAGTGACCATAACGGCAGGGACGCTGTTCCGACTGGCACTTTCCTCATTACATAAGTCACCCAAGCTGCAGGGGTTTCTCCGTGTGTCCCCGAAGGATTCAATTTACAAAGGGAATAAAGAAAGTGATTCTACTTGCTTTTAAAATACAGGGTGTATAATTCTTATGTTCACCCTTGTTGTTTGTGGGACAAACCAACTTCATTTAACAGGTGTGACGACGGTACCCAAGCGGAAAAGGTGCATGCCGGCCAGTCCCTAGCTTGGAGTCGGGGTCAGGGCACACGCACCCGTGGGGTCGTGGCTCCAGACCCAACACTCCTCCTGGGCTGGCCGGACGCCAAAGGGAACGGGAAGGAAGGGGAATGGATTTTTAAAAACTGTTGGTTTATTTTGTTTATTTGTGTCTAAGTTAGGAGACTTACCTTATGTTAAGTTGTGAAGGCGTGATGGGCTAGAAATGAAAAGGTTCTCGTATAGAAGGGAGAATTAATGTGTGTTGATGGGTCAGTTAGTGGTGTCAGTTAATGCCCAGAGGACTGGGGACCCGTGTCCTCCACTCTTCCCTCCAAAATTATTTCCTACTTATTTTGGCAAACGTGGCGGTTGGGTACAAGGAGTGTAAATCCAGGTAACGAGGTGGGTGTTTCAGCCTGGTTATCATTATAGATGATGCTGTTCTCTGTACTGAAAGCCAGAAGCCAGTCCGCCCCCACTGTCCCTGGGGAAGTTATGGCTCCAAGCGAATGACGGCATCATCTGCGTCATTCTGTTTAGTTCATGTGACTGAAACCAGCCAACCAATCAGCCATGCAACCAACAAACCTGTCTTGGACACTTGCTCAAGTCATCGACAGGGTGGACAAGGAAGAACACTGCCTGTCCCCACGCGCGGCAGTGAGGACACCTACCGTTCATTCAGAGGGTTTCCCCAGGCGTCTTGAGAGGGAGGGAGTAAAGGAATTTGCATTTTGCTTTTTACCCCCAGAGAAATCTTTGATTTGTGGCAGTCTGGAAAAACTCACATCCAGGGAGCCACGTGGTTAATCTACTTCCGCCTTGTGGCTCCATGGACTGAACAGCGTCATTATTTTCCTAAGTGGCCGACGCCTGAGCAAGATGTGGGAGCGACACATCTTGTGAAAGTGGCAGTAAGTCCAAATATGATCTTGTGTATGATAGTCTTTGTATTTACGAGCTGTGAACAGAGTTCACCCAGATACTTTCTCTGCCCCTTCACACTCTCCCAGGGCTTCTCCAAACCCTCTATGTCTGCAAACAATCTTGTCTAAATGGTCATCCTCCTTGAGGACTTCCTGAAAGAGTCTGTGCATGAACAGCTTCCTCCCTTCTATCCAAGACTCTTCCGTACACCTGGCCGGCCACACCTATTTTCTACCGTGAAACTGGCCCATCTGGCCCGCCTGTCCTGTAGACCTTGGGGAGGTAGGGACTGTGGCATCTTCCTGCCCCCACTGTCGCCTCTGGCCCAGGTGCTGATCCAGTTAAGTGTCATCAAGGTGCTGATCCAAGGTGAGTGTCATTAAATCCAACATGTGCACCAAGGGGCACATGTTTGGGGATAAAATGACAGGTCTGACCATGAGGTGTTTGAGATGTGGCCTCCATCGCTTCCAGAGTGGGTCCTGGTGTGTGGGGTAGAGCCCTCAGGGTTCTGACCCACACACCCCAGGCTCCCACGGCCCCTGGGTGTTCCCAGAAACCACCGGCGGACACGAGGTTCTCCTACAGCCTTTGGGTCGAGCTCCTAGCTTTGTTTATGTATGTTTTCCAGAGGAAGCAATGAAGTCATTTTGCTCAGACTTCTGATGTGCCTCAGGAGATCAGGGTTAGAGTTTGTTTTCATTCTTTTTTTTTTTGGCAAAGTAAAGACATTTTAGATTTCATAAACTGCAGAGTGTTCTTTTCTGTCCAAATGATATGTGCAAGTTGCCCTGTGCAAGTTTAAAGAATATGTTTGCTCCTGAATTGTTGACTCGAGTGAGTTTAATTAAAGTCGTGGCTTCTTTAGAGAAAGCTGTGCAGTGACAACGGCTGATTTTTCTCTATTTCTGGACAACTTTACAGGCAGACCTTTGATTTAGATGGAAATTCTAGGTTACCTGGTGACAGTTGTGACGTGGCCTTCTCCACGGACAATGGGAAATGAGAGCGCCGGCCCGTGCAGGCTGCTGGCAGTAGTGGCTCGTTGGCTTGGTGCTGTTCCTGGCGTTCAGGAGGGACTGTTGCTTTTTCCCTGATCGGAGGGACCGGCTCCAAGGTCAAGAGCTTTGCCTTCAGCAGAAAATGAGGCTGTGGGAAACTGCCTCCCGCCCGCCTCCCCCGCGGGGACGGTTCTGCCTCCCTTTGAAGGCGGTGAGGTGCCGAAGCCAGAACCAGGATCTCCGGGAAATAAACTGAAACGCCAGCCTGAGGCTGTCACCCTGGGCGCAGAAAGATGCAGGCAGCCTAGTGTCATAGCCCCAATGCCTGGTGCTCAATGCCCTCATCCTGGGAAGTGGGCGCCTTGGAGGGGAGGGCAACGGAGGTGGACAAGGAGTACCTGTGGGGCAGGAAGCGGCTCTCAAATGGGGGAGAAACAGTGGAGGGTTTGCCGCCGGGCAGCTCGCCCAGCTGGGCTCTGTCTTCCACCAGCGAGCTGGTGCACTTGGCCTTCATGGGCCCCTTTAGTGAGGAGCCTGCGTGGGAGCACGTCTGCAGTGACCAGCGTGTTCCCCCACCTGTCACAGGCAGCCCCCGCCCCCTTGCTGCAGGGAGCCAGGGACAGCTCGCGGAGGAAGACACGGCTGGCCTTCCTGACGGACACACTCTGATCCACACGCCTGGCAGCTACGCTGAGCGGAATTGGAGTCCGGCTTGACCCGGGTTTCTGAGGCTCCCCTGCTGGCTCCTCTGAAGCGGGGGAGCAGCACGGCCCGCACCGCTCCGAGGCTCCTCCCTCGCACACGCACACTTGGAAGGGCCTCGTGTGCCCAGCGTGCAGGGAAGACTCTTCCTGGCAGGGATGTGGGGCTCACTTCCGCTGGGATGTAAACCAAAGCCATCTCCTCAAAGTCTCTCCTCGGCTCGGAGCCCCGCTGCGTCCGCGCCCAGGCAGGTTCAGGGCCGTGGGGTCTGGGGGTTTTCTTTGGAAGGAAAAGGTGGGTTTCAGCAAGTTCTCCAGCTGGTAAGGGCCGTGGGCCCTGTGCGGCTGTGACGGGCAGGATGGCCCAAGGGCCCGGCTTCGGGGCCGGGACGGCCAGGCGGTCGGCTCGCTCACCCCAGGGCCCGGTGGGTCCAGTCTCCACGGCTAGATCTCCAGCGCCCGTCCAGGCGGCAGCCTTCAGAATCAGTAAAGTCTGTCAGAGCCGTTTTCCAGCAACGATGAGGAAATGTGACTCCGGCACATTCGGAGTCACGGGTGGCCCCGTGAGGGGGTCTGGAGGCCTCTCCGGTGGGTGACGAGGTTTCGTCTCTCCTGCGCAGAGGGAGCTCTGACAAGCCGCCTGCACAGGAGCTGGTGCCCGGATCGCTGCCGCGTCAGCAAGACGGGAGTCACCGCGTGCAGTTACAGACGTCCCCGAACATGGCCGCACCATCGTCCTCAAAGGAACATGGGCCATTGTCGTCTGACATTTTTATTTTATGGTCGAGAAACTGGGGTCTGAGAGCAGCAACCCAATGAACCCG
>NW_027527956.1:6755302-6783529 GCF_008692635.1 Crocuta crocuta
GTCGTGCGGCTGAGGGACGGGGCTCACGGACCTACGTGCGCCGGGGGCCGGGGCAGCGTGTTTGCCCTCGTTTTCTCCAGCAGCACAGGACCCGCAGCCCACGTGTCTGATTTACACTCATTGCTTTCCCACAGGATGAGCTTTTTTGGTTCCTTAGACTCCGGTGTGTGTGGTCGTCACCCCTCACCCTCTCCAGCCAGCGAGGCCGAGGGGACAGGAGCTAGAGTGTGTGCCGTCCCCTCGCTGCCCCTCGCTCGTCCCCTGGGCCCACGTGGGGGCCACACGCCGAGGGCTGGCCGTGGGGCCCCGGTGTCAGGAGAAAGGCTTGGCACAGCCGCGGCGCCCTCCGGCTCTGGCTGACTCCCACCCGTTTCCATCCACAGGTCCTTGCTTCACACGGTGATGCCGAGACGGGGACCCTGTGCAGGGGAAGGGGCCGGCTGTGCAGAGCAGCCAAGAGAAAATGATTTGCCTCTTTTCCTAAGGAACCCCCTCCATCCGTTTGCTCCCTGTTTCTCTCGGAATTCTCGCCTTTCCAACTTGCTTTTGGGTCCGCACATGACGCCTCCTCACCAGCTTGTACCTCCCATAACGCACACGCTTCATCCCTGGGAACATCGAGCTCTGTATTCCGAGGATGGACAGATGTTGAGTCTCCTGGAATCAAAGAGCTCCGGGGGGGGACTGGCGCTTGAAGGCCAGGGGCAGCGCTGGGACCGATCTGCCCTCTGATGGGTCCCCTCGATTTCATAGCGGTTTTCTTAGTCTTTCCTATCTTTCCTGGTGTATTTGCAGAGAGGCCAAGAGACCGACCAGGACAGAGAGAAGACTATTCTGGAAGGTCAAGGCACAGATGACTGCTCGGCAGTGCTCATCGACCCTGCTGGGGTTTCCGAACCACAGGGGAGGGAAGGCGCTTGGCTTCTGCGTGCTGGGAGTCAGCTGTTCATACTGCAGTTTCGTCCTGCGGCTTCCCTTCCCTCCGTGAGCCGGTTCCAGGTGCTCCTGGGCACAGATTCGTGGGCAAGTGTATTCTGAAACCAGGCAGCGCAGCCCTCGCACACCTTCCCCGTGGCGGGGCCTTCAAACCTGTCCTCACTAACCACGCCACGTTCTTGAAATCAAGAATCCCAAACTACTGGAGGGAGACATTCCAAGTAATTGGAAGCTCTTGCTCAAAGAGAAAACCCCAGGTGGATAACAGACCCCCCGCTGCAGAAGGGGGGCTCTGGGGTCCTCAGGCCAGCCCCCCCCACCCCTGCCCTCTGTGTGCACTTGATGCAGAAGCGCCTCTTGGAAAGAATTTTGCACACTGGGGACCCACCACTTGGATCATGGAGGCGATGGCGCTTGGAGCTCAGCCTGCGAGGGGCCTCTGCCATCAGTGATGACTCTGCCAAACCCACCGGCTTGGTCTGTGTGGTGACTCTGCCCTTGGTTTTGGCTCAGGCTCTGTCTTGGACTCCCCGCCCCTTAGCAGGCATGCGGACACCACACACGTGTGTACACAGCTATCCAGTACTTTCTGGGTTTGAACAGCCTTCTCGTATATGTCCTCCAAAGCCAACCCAAATCCTGTTTGGACCGGACGGGGGTCTGCATGAACAGCAACGGGTAAATCAGGGGACCTGTGGCCAGCAGCCTGCCGTGCGTCCTGTGCATCTTACGGCGTGCCCACGGGCCGTCCCGCAAAGATACTGTTGTGCAGAATGTTTCTCTCTTTCTGGTCAGGTTTTTTTACTGCACGCACAGAAGTCAGCCTGGAGTGAGGAGGTGGAGGAGAGGAGCATTTCTGCTTCCCTGCCCAGCAGTTTTGTAAAAGAGGAAAATCAACATTCCATTGAAGGTTTCTTAACACGGCCTGGGGAGCACGGCACTGTCTTCTCTACTTCGCATCCGGGCAGTTCTGCCAGTCTCCACCCGTCTGTGGATCGGTCTGCTTCTGACGGCCACTGTCCCGTGGAGGAGAGAACGGGGCAGGGTGGTGTCGGGTGGTTGCAGGGTGAAGGGAGGGGAGAAGCCGGCCCAGCTTGGGGCTTCTCACCCTGCGGTGGGGCTCGCTGCTGTCCCGTCACACACGCTGCTGTGGCTTTGGCGCTCCGGCGGCTTCACTGGGTGTCCAGGAGCACGCGCCTCCTGGAGAGGGCATCGGCTTTGACCTGGAGCCCACTGAGAGAGGCCTTTCCAGAGCGAGCGGGGCGGGAGCTGAGATGCCGCAGCTCCAGACACTTTCGGGTGGGGCCTCTGCACAAGCGTGTGGGGACAGCTGTCCATCTCTCCAGGCAGCGGTTTCACACCTTCCGCTTTTCCCTCGTTAGAACCTCAGGCCCGGCGCCCGCTGCCACCTGAGCGCGTAGGCCTGTGGCCGCCTGCCTGTGCATTGGCCGCCCCATGACCAGTAGCCGTGTGACTCTCGCTTGACACAGGGCCTCCTCTCTCCCGCTGCCCTCCACCCCTGCCATCCAGACATGCCTGTGGGCTCTAGGCGCTCCGCGCAGCAGATGAGGATGGGGGACAGCTTTCCCAACACGCGCCACCAGCCAGCGGCCGGCCACCAGACTGCCCACGGGCACGTGTCACGCCACAGTCCAATTCAGCTGGTGATGGCTCAACGTGCGTTAGGCGCTGGTTTCGAAGGAGCCGCCCCATTCGCTTTGGCAAAAGTGACTTCCCCACACATTCACGAGCTGCCGTGGCTGGACGTGGCCCACGCTGACGGAGGGCGGGGCCTGGGAGGGGCGGCGCGTGTCTTACCTGGAGCGTGTTGCACAGCCCGGGCTGCCTGCGGGCATGAGAGGGCACAGGGCTCCTTCTCTGCTTGAGCCAGGGCACCTGCCAGGGGGACACAGAGCGCCCGTTGAGTCCACGTGGCACCGGCGGCAAAGCCCCCGAGTCCTCCAGCAACGCCCCCTCCTGGCTGGGCTCGGCAAGCCCCTCATGGTGAGGAGGGTTAGTGGGGATGGAGGTCGGACGGTGAGGGCGTGAGCATGAGGGACGATGACCGCCAAGGGCAAAGGGGAAGGAAGAGACAGCAGAGAGAGAAAGGAACATGAGGAAAGATTTAGGGAGACGTTCTGGGGCTCCAGACTCAGTTATGTGACCAAAGTGTCTCCACGTTCGTTGCTGCAGCCACCAGACCTGCAGGTTCTGCGCGGAGCAGGCGGAGGAAGCACCTTCTGGTCGACAGGACACGGTAATGGGCACTTCGAGTCTGCATGGGGACGGGTACTTGTGGAGGCGTCGTCCTGTTACAGCAGCTGTGTGGCTTCCGCGTGGGATTTACAGTAGAGGCCACGCTTGCCTGGTGGGGGCCACAGTGTGCCAGGAAGTAGTTCCACGAGGAACACAGTGGTCAAAGTCAGTCCAGGCAACCACGTGGAGTTAAGCTTTCTCACATTCCTCCTGCTGCTGCTAAGGGTGAGAAGCTTAATATTAATATTAACTTAATATTCCTGGACATGAGCTGCAGATCAGCCTTGACTCTGAGCTCTACTGCTATCAGTCTTCCTAAGCAGCGTTTGCCTCTAATGTTGTGTTCTCCCTGTTCTATTCACTGGAAGATAGTACCTGCGTGTCATGAGATTTTGAGTCGTGTGCTTGACAGTATTACTACGGGGCCAAGGCAAATGGTCTGCAGAGAAGTCCTCTTGTTTGTACCCAGCAGAATGGTGTGTGCACGAGGGAGAGGTAGAGAGAGAGAGAGAGAGAGAGAGAGAGAGACAGACAGAAAGACAGATACAGACACAGAGAGAGGCTGGTAGAGAGAAAGACAGAGAGAGAGTGACCAACAGACAGAGAGACAGACAGAGACAGACAGAAAGAGAGAGAGAGACAGAAAGGGGCTGATAGAGAGAGGAGGAGGGAGGGGAAGAAGGAGCCTTGCAGAGGTCAAGAGATAAAATCAGTGTAATAGGTTTCAAGAGATGTCTCAGGTTGGCTACAGATGAAATGAATTTTTTAAAAACAGGTTACCAGCTGGTTATGTGTGGAAATGATTGGTGGTTATGACACGTGAGAGTGTTAGGACGATCTAGAAATATTATTGCAGAGGGAGCACCCAGGGTTTCCAGGGGCCAATCTGGGGCAAGTCTGTTCCCAGCTCTACATCCCACAACTGACCCTCCCCCTCGAGAGGGGGTCTTTCTGTTCTGGCAATAAGTACTGGTGAGTTTAGTTCACAGTACCGAGCACTTAAAAGAGTACGACAATTGAGTACTTGTGTTCAAGTACTTCTTGGTGGATGAGCCTGCGGTGGCTTTTGCCTTGATGAGGGCTGGCTGTCCCCACAGGGCGTGATGCGCCTGTGGCAAGTCCGTATTACACCCTTGCCCAAAAGGCAAAGAATTCTCTAGTTTGTTTCCCCTGTTTAAGACAATGTCCCTTCTTACAGAAGGGGCTCAGCTCCTCGAGCTGTTTCAGGGGACTCTGGGGATCCATGTCAGCTGCCTCCATAGGCGGCTGGCCACACAGCAGCTTGGGGCAGGGAGGCTGGGTGGCCGGGACAGGCCTCGTTTTCAGGAGAGGCGCCTCCCCATCCCAGCACACACAGGAGGGGAACACGGCTTCCTGGTGGGAGGGGGTGCCTCCATGCAGGTGCAGGCAGGGGTGTGGCCTGCAGGTCCGTGGGGACAAAGGCAAGAAGGGCCCCGGAGGGACGCCCTCGTTCCTGTGACTCTCCCCACCCCCGCCCATCAGACTATCTCTTAGGAAGCAGAGGATGTTTGCAGAGCAGCTAAGAGTGTGATGTAGACACGTGGAGAAACACCTGATAACGTGAGCCAGAGTTAGATTAGGGATTCCACAGTTGGTAAACGCTCACAGGATCCCTAGAGAGTGGGTTTCCCTCCTGGGATATATCCCCTGAGATGCCTGGCCGAGCTTGACATCAGCCAGTCAGCAATTCCTGCACCAGATGGCTGACTTTTTACCCAAGGAAAATCAACAGACGCCATAAACCGAAATGGACATCAGAGGAGGTGAGCATCTCCGGGCAAATGTTGTTGTGGAAGTGCTTGCATCCAAATTAATCATGTCTTCGCTTTTGTTCCTAGTTCATCCATGACCCAACCTTACCCATGACCTTTGTGCTCACGGACATCCTTGGGAAGAACACCCCTGCACCCCCGCCAGATGGCCCGGGGTTCCTGGGACCCCCGCGGGCGCACCCTCAGCAGGGCACACAATTGCTCAGGAAGTGCTGCCCTGGGGACTGTGTCCCACACACACAGAGGGGACTAGAGTCTACTCAATGCCCATGACCACCTGCCAGTGCAGGACGGCGCACCCAGGGACACACTGAACACATTGAGCAGAGCGAGAGCAGCCACAATAGAGAGACCAGGACACTTAGCTGCCTGTCTGTGGGGAGAAAAGAATCAACAAACGTCTGTGCAAAAGCACACGAGTGAGGAAGAGACCTGGGTAAGCAGAGGCGGCAGGCGCGTGGCCCACACACTCACCTGTCAGAAAGCCACAAACATCCCAGTGATGCATGGAGTGGGGGAGGGAAGGACCCAAAAGGGGCAGCTTAAAAAATCCACATGCAATTAGTACACCACCGTTGGTCTGTTAAAATGTTTAATGAATGCATCAAGTGAAGAAATATATATAAAACAAAAGTTCATCACAAAATCAAACTGTCATACAGTCACCAAAAGATAGTGAGCAGTGGACACATCGGCATAGCGAACAGACATGTGGCTTGTACAGAGGACGCGGCAAGGCCCCCGCTGTCCTCACTTGGGTCCTGCCTGTGAACACCACTGGCCGTGGGCTGGGGGAAGGTGCCACGTGGCCGGGAGGGCCTGACACACGCATCCTACCACATCCCTCCTGCTGCCTCTGAACACCACACTACCACAAGGGTACAGAACATACCTACAGAACTGGGATATCACGTGAGCAATGAAGAATTAAGCTAACCAATTAACAAAAATGTGTTAAATGAAATTAAAATGCAGCAACCAGGAAATGGTGATTGATCAGCGGTAAGTGACCAACGGTTTTCTTCCTGTACAATCAAAATTAGACGCTTACACATAATACTGAGTGCTGAACGACGGAAGGCTGGGGTTGGCAGTTACAAATGGAGACTTGACTGCAAAGTGAATGCAGAAAGGTAAAATCATCAGTGTAGGACCGACTTCAAAAAATTCTTAAAATACACCAGTATGGAGACACCGAGATGGGCATGTTCTTGCTGCGTTCTTACTTGGGAATCGCCCAGGTGTTATGTCACCGTGTCCAGCTTAGATATTTCATCAGACCTCCCCACTCTGGGATACAAAGGAACAAGGACACTTTCCAAAGCTAATGGTCAAGGCCCGAGTGACCGCAGCCCTTGCGTGGGCACGTGAGGTCTGACATGGGGTGGGGACGCTGGGGCGGGGGTGGGCAGCTCCAAGAGCCGCCTTTCTCACAAGGACCACATGCGTCTTGAACTTGGCCCTACATGCCTGCCCGCTCCTCCCAAGGCCCCACGCGCTGGGGCATCGGGAAACCTGTCATTTAAGGACAACAACACGGTCCTGCTTTCCTCCTACAACAAAGGGACATGTTCCCCATGAATAAATACACTTTTCATCTGTGGCTCTCAAAAGAATATGCCTCCTCTAGGAATTTGTAATGCACTTTCCCTGAAGGTCAACGCCCCGGCCAGCCAAGGGTGGGTGTTGCCAGTGCATTCCGAGGACTGGAGGGGGCAGGAGCCTCATGTGGCCTCAGTGGGGGGAAGGGCCACCAGGAGGGCCAGGGAGCAACCGCCCCCTTCCCAGGGGCCATGCATTCGGTCTTGCACAACTGTACCATGAAAAACTTACTCTGGACAGATAAGCAGAGTAACTGCTTCCCCCCAAACCCACACCAGTGGGAGCAGGCTGCCACTCAGGGTGGGAGGTCTAAGTGCACTATGCACCTTAGACAATGACCCTGGCAATGACAGATGGTGGAAGCCTGCAATGGGCTTCTATTCATGATAATCGGGCCTTTGGATTCTCTCCTTTGCTCAAGCTTCAACCCAAAGGCGTTTCAATAAAGTGAGGGTTCTCCTGATTTATACACAGGGCAAAGCAAGAATAAAACCAAAACCAAAACAGGACCCTTTGGTAGCCCAGACCAGTAAGTACCCCAGAATCCTAGGGCCATCGTGGGGGGGCGGGGGTGTGCCTGGGGGCGCTGTATTAAGCTCACATCTGCAGTGTTTAAAAGCAAACAGAGTCCACAATAAAAGCGGGGTGCCGGACAGACAGTGCTTTCCGGGCCGTGTCGAGTAAGCACGGACGTGAGTACACATACAAACTCCAATTTGTCTCGCTGGCATCAAAAGGCAAGGCTGTTCATTTTTAAACTTTCTTTATTCAACACTCAGTAGTGAACAGAGCTGACACTTCAGAAATTCTAACACCATTATTTAAACATTGGTTTTATTTTGTTAAATCCTATGGAAATACTTCGATTTCTCTGGCTCCTTGATAATCTAGCAACCCTATTTTGCAAAGTCGATGCCTACTTCTGAGATGAGTCTTTGAAAGTATTAAAGATATGAAAGCCTTAAAGCAATAAAGTTTGTGATTTTATATAAAGGAAGAAAAACATGTATGCATGTACATATATATGTACGTAGACATCGTTCTGAAATAAAGTCACAATGGTTGATACAAGTGCATTCACAATTTTATTTTCATTTAAGCCATTACTACTGAAATGAAGCTTGTTTTATAATATATGCTATGCAGCTATTTAATCTTTTCTGCACACTTCATATATATTTTTTCCTGCTCCTTGAGTTAAGCAGAGAAGCTATGTTTTCGGGGTGGCTGCATGCATATGGGGTGCTTAGCATGAGAGCAAGGCTTCAGTAGGCAGCCAGAGCCTGGTGTGGTCTGACAGCTGTGCTCAAAAGCACCTCGCACTGAAACCAGCATTCAAAGCAGATCAGGGGACCATATTTTAGGGTGACGCACATCTCCAAACACAGACACCAAAGGACCCAGGCAGAAGACTAACTCCACCAGCACTTAAGATATACTGAGTGTTAGTCACAAGAAGTCAAGATAAGCATCACGTGAGCGGTGACAGATGCTAGAGACAGAGACCTTAGCAGCGCCCGGGACCTCGCAGGCGGTAATTCCCGCACGCAGCAGAACCAACTTTTGCAGTCCATATTTGCCCATTCCACAATCATCAGTAATTTTAAAAATTGTAGTTGAAGACGAAAGCAAATTTTAGAAGCTCCTTTAGAAACCGCAGGTCAGGGTCCCTTGCTCCACTCTTTACCCAACAGCCTCTTAACATTCCCGAGGCTGAATTCAGAATAAGAACAGTACTCAGCCAGAGCAAGACCTATAGTGTGTGGGTTCTGTGCGCCCGGCCTGTGCACCCGGGCTTCTTCCAAAACACCCTCTCCTTCCGAAATGGCCCAGCTGGGCGCCACCCTAAAAGGCATGTGATGTGCTATGTGTCTGCTATGGGAAAGCCATTCGGGATTTAGCTCTTGGATGAATCGTCAGCACAGACGACCAGGGACAGACAGTCTGCTCCAAAAGCCCCTGCTGGACACCAGAGCATGATGGGATACAATTTTCGTCTACAGAACATTTAAATAATGAAACTTCACAGACTCTAGATTCGGGTTAATGGAATAACAAAATAATACAGCTGATTCACAGGCACACTCAATTACCCCTCCACCCCCAGCCCCCAAATAACTCAGACAAAGGATAAGATCTGCTCAAGGCGAATTTAAATCTCGGGTTTGTTCCCAAGTCCTGAATCGCATTATTGTTGCAAGACAACACGAAGCTAGCAGCGCGGACTCCGAGGAAAATGGGCACAACCTGACGCCAAACCCGAAAGCATGGGCACAGAGCCAAAGCAGCCGCGAAGCCCCCAAGCGTGAACCATCATAGAGCCGAGAACGGGGTGCCTTCGGCAGTGCCCACACCGGGGCACCCTAGACGTGCACCATTCAGAGCCACGTCCTGGTGGCATCGCTTGGGAGGAGGGGAAGAGGCTGAGTTCTGCGGAAACGGGGCAAGAGGCCCCCCAGGCCCCCCCACGGCCAGGGAGCACGTCCAGCGGGTGGACAGCGGAAGGGCTGCGCTGGCGTGTCCCCTGCGGCTTAGCTCACCTGCACGCTCTCCTTCCTTTTCCTTGTCAACTACAGCGGACACACGTGCTGTGCGCCCCCGTCACTCCTCAGAGCTCACCTTGCCTGAGCCCCGCTTGGGCACACCCCTGTCACCGCCAAAGAAGCGCCCGAGGGAGTCAAGGATGCCCGTGTCCCTGTGTCTCGGGAGGAAGCCGTGCCTGGCGTGATCCATGGCGCTCGCGGACGCCAGGTACTTGGAGCCGTGCCGCTGGGAGGGTCGTTTCTGTGATGCCATCACATGCAGGCCCTCGGGAGTGGCCGCGCCGTCCTCTGGGATGGTCTGGAGCTCGTCTGACTCCGAGGGCCTGTCTTTGAAGGTGTTGTCCTCCCTCCCGGGGGCATCTCGGGAAAAGAGGCGGATCAAGTGGGGGCGGCCGCCCGGGTCAGCTGGGTTGGCGTCCTGCCAGGCATTCTTCGGGTCCGCTGTGCGCTTGGAGTCTGTCACCGCCGTGCCCTGAGAGGGGGCCCCATTGTTCTGCTCCACATCTGCCTCTCCTGCAAACAACAGTGAGATATGAACACGGCCGTGCAAAGCGGAGCGGGGGACAATGGCGCTTTCTTCCAGGGCTAGTGACCTGCTTGTGTCCGACCAGAGCCTACCAGTCCCACGTTGAGCTACGTGGCAGATCGCTCTGGCAGGACCCAGCCGGGACCGGGCGCCCCACCTGCAGTTCTCAGACCCCGGGCCCTGCCTCGCTTACTGGAGATGCGGCGTCATAGACGCAATGTGCCCCGGCCTCCTGCCGAAGTGGCCCATCACCCCTGGGTGCTGCCTTGCTGCGTCTGGAGAGGCCAGCACCGCAGGGACCTTTGGGGACCTTTAGTCTTGAAAATTCCACTGGTGCCTAAGCTAACCGTGTTTGGGAGCATTTATTTGACCGAAGGTATTTTTAGCATTCTTGATAAAAGTGGAACTTCCCACACATTTTTGCAATTCATGCCTTAAAGAAGTGGGGCATTTAGAATTCTTTAGTTTCCAGATTCCACAAGAGGCCTGGTGCACTGGGGAACTGCTTATGCAGGACATTTTCATCTGGCTTCTCTTCTGTAAGGGGCTCGATTACAAAGTTTGAAAAGGCAATGGTGTATTTCGCGTGGGATCCCACCATCTCGTAGCTTTGTGCACACTGCACCTACAGCATTTCCTTCAGGAAAGGCAGCACATCCATTTTCCTCTCAAGTTACAGGTGAGGCTTAGTGCACATCCACTGCAGCCCATGCCACCTTTGGTTACCTATCCACAGAAATTGTGGGTTTCCTCACACTTTCTTATACTACTCTCCATCCTTCAACCACCCACGAATCTGTTCACTGTCATTACCCAACAGCAGCCTCCATCGTCTGTTTGACCATGTACCTCTCTATCCATACGCCAGGCCATCCACAGATCCATCCACCTACCCAGCTACCCACCACCCATCCAGGTACTCACCCACCCACCTGTCCATCCACCCACTTGCTCATCCGTCTACCCATCCACCCACCCAGTCACTCCCCCATCCATCCACCCACCAGCCACCCACAAAGTCACTCACCTGTCCCCCTGCCCATCCAGTCACTCACCCACCCACCTGCCCACCCAGTCACCCACCCACCCATCATCCACCCATCCACCCACCCAGCCACCACCCAGCCACCCACCTATTATTTCCTGAGGACCTAGTAAGTGGAGTGTGCAGGGCTAGATGACTGGCTTGTAGTGCTGACCATCTGGTCCTTTTCTCAGGAACACGGATGAAAATGACTGTCATGAACTGAATAGCGGGCCCCCCAAAATGGCAGGTCCCCATCCTAATCCCCAGTAGCTGTGAAAGTGAACTTATTTAGAAAAAGGGTCATTCATAGACACCAAGGTAAGATGAGTCCATAGTGGATGAGGATGGGCTTGACCAATGACAGGTTGTCCTTACAGGATGAGGGGGCTTTGGATCCAGACACAGATACACGGGGAAGAAGAGGCCACGTGGCAGTGGGGCAGGGGCCCGAGTGACGTGGGAGCACCAGCAGGCAGGTGAGAGACGTGGCGCCCACCCTCCCCTGAGCCGGTAGCCACAGCACAGCCCCGCGGACACGCTGATTTCGGATCTGGCCTCCAGAAGGTGCGAACGGAAATTCCTGTTGTTTGAAACCACCCAGCCACGATGTACAGTTTCATGTCAGCTGATGATTCGAAGACCACAGAGCAGGACCAGGGGCTTCGCGGAGGCCCCTCGAGGGATGGAACGGGTGGGCCCAGTGGGGGTGCCTCCGAAGAGGGGAGGCCACCCCAGGTGCAGTCGGCAGGGAGAAGGGGCTGGGTCTGCAGGTGCACAGGAGGGAGGGGCTGCCGCCCACGGGAGAGGTGGAGGGGAGGCCACGGCGGCACGAGGCGGCGGCCGGGAAGAGCCCGGAGGTGGCAGCCGGGGCCTTTTCCTTGTGTTGTAGAGGCTGTTTGTGTATCTACACAACACAGACTTTCACAAACACATCACAAATAAAAGGCAAATGACTCCACTCTCTTTCAGCAAAATCACAGTAGTCAGGCGACTGTCCCATGAATGATGCTCATTGCACAGAGTGTACCTTGACCTGTATTTCCAAAGTAGAGCCTCACTCCCCACATCCGGGCTCAGCGTTTGCCTGAGACACAGTACAAGGCAGAGCCTGGATCCTGGGATCACCGTGACCTTCTCCAGGCTCCTAAGAGGCAGCACACAGGGTCAGCTGTGCCCAAATGCCTCAGAAATATGTCCCTTAGAGTATGGCACGTCTCTTAGGACCACTGACCAAATTCAACCAGGTAAGAACGCAAGTATTTACAGTGTAGGCACTAAATGGCTCGCTGCGTGGTAGCAACAGGGAAAAGCAATGTAAAGAATACTATGGCCGCACCAAGCTGTACATTTTTGCAGGGATGGGATGCTAATTTATAGGTTGCCACAGAAATAGAGTCTGATTTTCTAGCTGTGCTTTATATTCTGTGGCTAATATAAATTAATGCAAATGTGGAAGAGAAACAAAAGCTATATTGTACATAATTAAACGCATTAACAAAACACAAGCGCCTCTGAATACTAATATTTGTACAACAGTTGGGCCTTGTGTTCCTGAATACGGCTGTTTGTGAGGGCACAGAGAAGGCGTTCGTGTCCTGAAGGTGGCTTCTCTGAGCGCACAAGGGGCTTGGGGAGAGGCTGAAATCTGTGATGTGCAGCATTTTTGGTGTGGACAAATGCAGTTTTAACATGTCAGTTAATATCAGCTTTCAGCAGATTACAGCCCAATGTAGACTTTTTGTTGAGACTATAATCACGGAGCATAGCGTTAGGGCACAATTTGCGAGGCATGGATCTGATTCTACCAGAAGTGCACTTATAAGGCTCTGTTGTTATTCAAGTTCTACAGGAATTTACGATNCCAAAGTCGGTCATGATCTTAACCGACTGAGCCCAGCAGGCGCCCCCGTACTGGACTGTTGAAAGCGATGCTGCTAAAATCACAGAACGGCTTCCCGGAATGTATCTGAGGAACAGAGACGTCACTCCCTCGAGAGTGGTTTCTGGAATCAGAGACACACACCGAATGGGGGGGGGGAAGGGGAAGGCGGTGTCCACTGTTGAAAAGAACTCAGGTCATAACCGGAGCAAGCCTCCCGCCGGAGGCCGCAGTGGCCTGCGACGCCCGCGTGGCTCCTTCCCAGGCGGGGCGGCCTCAATCCCCCGGGTGACTTCCTTCACTCATTGCAACTACCTTCTCTTTTCTGTTTCTTTTTCCTTTTTCCTTTTTTTTTTTTGGTGCCACTTTATGCTGGGGTGGGCCGTGGGCTTCTCTCGTGGGATCCCACTGGACCCAGGGCTGCTGGAAGGCCCCGTACAAGGTTTCACAGCACATGACCTTGCTTGCCCCCCACTGTCACGGGCACCGAGACAGGCTTGCCCGCCCGCTCGTCCGCCGGCTCTCCCACACGTCCCACACGTGTGCCCCACTCGTGTCTTGTCCTCGGGCCTCCTCTGCTGTCCTCACTGCCTGCCTTTCCCCGCGGAGGCCTGCGCCGGGCCACTGGACTGCCCTTCTGGGAACACAGCTTCACTGTGGCCAGCGCCACGGAGCGAGTGTGTCCGCTTCCTGGGAAGCGTTTCTGATCTCTGCTCTGCAGGTGGGCGGCGTGTCCGAGGGGGCCTGGCATCCTGTGCGGCATGTGGCCTACAGCCACGCTGGCGTGAGCTGGGCCGCTCCTCCCACAGCAAAGAACACAAGTCAGGCCCCCACCTCTTCTTTGCTAGAAGGACTTTGTTACTGGCATTGCTGTGGTTAAACTGTTTTTTATATACTTATTTGTAAGTGAAAATTTCCCTTCAGACCTGAAAGGCTCTGCACCAGGGTCTAAGCTCTGGCTTAGAAACGAGTTTCAGCATGGAGGCTCCTCAAAAAATTACCACTAGAACTCCCCTATGACCCAGCAATAGCACTGCTAGGAATTTACCCAAGGGACACAGGAGTGCTGATGCATAGGGGCACGTGTACCCCAATGTTCATAGCAGCACTCTCAACAATAGCCAAAACATGGAAAGAGCATAAGTGTCCATCAGCAGACGAATGGATCAAGAAAATGTGGTTTATCTATACGATGGAATACTCCATGGCAATGAGAAGGAATGAAAGCTGGCCACGTGTAGCAACATGGATGGAACTCGAGGCTGTTATGCTGAGTGAAATAAGTCAGGCAGAGAAGGACAGATACCATATGTTTTCACTCATATGTGTAACCTGAGAAACTTAACAGAAGACCATGGGGGAGGGGAAGGGGAAAAATAGTTGGGGACAGGGAGGGAGGCAAACCATGAGAGACTCTTAAATACTAAGAACAAACTGAGGGCTGATGGGGGGGAGGAGAAGGGGGGTGATGTGCATGGAGGAGGGCACTTGGGATGAGCACTGGGTGTTATATGGAAGCCAACTTGGCAATAAACTATAAAAAAATAAAAATAAAAATAAACCAGACTCTTCCATAAAAAAATGAACTTCAGTTGTATCCCCTAATTCTTTCTGGCCATGCCGAGGTTTTGTAATATTCTATATTTAACCCATCAGCATGGCTCTGAAGCGCCAGCATAAAGAATGTAGTTTCCCTCCTCTGTTCTTCCATAAACTCCCAGTCTGAGTTCGTGCATCAGGCATGGTTCCTCATGGTGTCCACGGTCCGTAGAGTGGGATGTTCCTGACGAGCCGGGTGGGCCGCTGGACTGCGCCGAGCATGGGGACAGGAGAGAAAGACCCTGGAGACCAGACTCAACAGCTTCGACTGGACGATGGCCCCAGGCAGGTCGCCGAACTGGGTGTCTGTGGTTATGAAGTGGACGACACAGCTACGTTCTTGCCTTAACTGCCATCAGGCCCCTTTCCGCAGCACATGCTAGGATTTGGCGAACTGAGTTTTCACCTGGGGCCGCTGCTCCTGTGAAGGGCTGGCCCCAGAGAGCCCTGGACAGGAGGCCTTCACTGGCCGCCTGCCGGGTGTCTCGTATGCATCGTCAACAACCCTAACAAGCAGGTAGTTTTAGGAGCCCTTGTGTTCACATGAGGAAACAGAGGTGTAGCAAAGCTAGGTAGGAATCGCTGGGTGACGTGGTGTGAATTCCAGGCCTACGATCTGCCTGCTGCGGCTCTGGGGCCTTGATCCGCGTCTCCTCCTGCCCTGATGGGCCTTAACCTCAGCTGGGCTCTTGGCTCTACAGGGAGAATTTAATGGCAGACACTTGATGGCTGAGCCACATGTGGGTCACGGCTGCTGGGCGGAGAGGGACCCACAGAAGGCCACCTGTCCTCAGTGCAGAGCTCAGCCAGCCCCTCACCTGCAAACAGGAGCCCTGGATGCTCCCCACGGGCTCAGTACATCCTCGGCAATGGGCGCTGAGCAGGCGTACGTGGGGCCGCCTCCCTGCACGTCCCTTGCTCACCTGAGCCCGCTACTCACAACTCACAACGCGGGCTGTCCTTGGCAGGTTACGGGAATGACTGTGAAACCAGAGTTCAGGAGTCCTGAAAACTGAACGCCACTCTGGCGAGGAGGAGTCTCCCGGAAGAGTTCAGAAGCACAGAGGGGGCAAGAGCCCTATGCTGGTCTAGAAAGTGCCCCCTCACTCACGGTGACCAGAGCAGGACATACGCCCAGGATATGTAAGATGGGTTCAGATAAAACTGTGAGGGGGTGCCTGGGTGGCTCAGTCGGTTGAGCATCCGACTTCCGCTCAGGTCATGATCTCATGGTTCATGGGTTCACGCCCTGCATCCGGCTCTGTGCTGACAGCTCAAAGCCTGGAGCCTGCTTCGGATTCTGTGTCTCCTTTCTCTGACCCTTCCCTGCTCACGCACTCATTCTCTCTCTCTCTCTCAGAAATAAAACATTAAAAAAAAAATTAAAACTGTGAGGACAAAGTCATACTGTCCCGAATGGAAGTGTCACTGCATTGACATAGAGCGCACCTCACTTGCTCTACTCCACTGCCTCCGTGGACTTCCTGGCTCATGGATAAGTCCCATCAACCCCCTGTGTGTGCACATGAGGGTAGATACAAGCATCCAGGCACAGCCCAGACCTGCTAAGTCAGGATGTGCAGGATGGGCTCCATTCTGTTTCTCTAACAGGTCGGGCAGAATGGCCACTTAGGCATTCTATAGGTAGCGATGCTCACCGTGTGACGACGGCACCGTGCACCCTCGGCGGCACCCCCCACCTTCGCTCACAGAGCGCGTCACTGTGAGGAGAGCTTAGTCTGGAAGATGCTGAGTGTCCAGGGCCTGCTATGTGTCTTGGGCCCGTTCCTGCCATCGTTGGGTGGGACTCAGCACTTTTCGCCCCTTTGGGTGGACTTGAGAAGCCGCACCCACGGCGTGCTGAGTCTGTGGGGCTGAGGTCAGTGTGGACACGGCCCCGGCTTCCCCTCCGGGTCTGTGCCTCTCTCTAAATGCCAGAGGCTTGGAGGTCACCGTGAAGAACAGCGTCGCTCACCACATGGGAATCAAACGTTATATGGAAATCATCTCTGCGAATGCACGTCGCTCTGTGAAATTCAACTAAAAGAATACATTTCTATCGAGAAGATGCAAGTGACAGTGTTCTTTCCGCTGCAGTGAATACAGACCTCGAAATACAGCCCCTCGGGATGGTCTAACCATGATTCCAGGAGGGTGGCTTCATGAAATTTCATCGTCGCGGCTGATCAGTGAAACGCGAATGATGAAATATGATCATCACTCAGCTAATGAGGGGTTTTGCCAATATTGAACTCAAAAATGTGCCCTAAGACTCATCCCCCCCAAATCATCACTGTTGGCCCACTGTACTTATGTGCACCCCCATCTCCACCAAGGGTGTCCAGGCGTCACAAGGCCAGTGGAACAGTGAGCAGCCAGGGTGGGCTGCACGGAGCGGCTGGTTGGCTAGTGCTGGTTCGATCGGAGAAAACTCACAACCAGCCCAGCCCAGCTCACAGCCTTACAGACGGAAGAGAGGAGATGGGGTAGCGAAAGACCAGGAAAGGAGTCATCTCGGAACAGAGGCCCGTGGAATGCATTTGGGCCATTTTTTGAGGCTCCAGCTGAGGAGCTGCCACCACCCACAGGGTCCCCAGGCCCACCCCAGGAGGAGCTTTGATGTCCAGCCCCGGTGGCTGAGTGACCTCCTGGAGAGGTCAAGGCTGGGAGGGCATTAGGAAGGCGGGGTCTGCACCAGACCTGAAATTCAGATCCAACTCTCTTGCTCGCGGCAAACCTCCCAAACCCCACAAGCCGCAGGGCGTGCACGCTGGATAATTGCTACAACCCCCACCCCACCCCCCACGCCCAGAGGAGTCCGTGAGCCGCCTCTCCACCTGTACTTTTTCTACATGACATCCATTAAATGTTTGGACAGAAAATAAAATTTGTTTATTCATTTTGAGGGATCTGACTTAACTGATTTCACGCATCTTCTTACCTTGGATTAAAAGCACCTGCCTGGGGCACCTGGTGGACTCAGGTCATTAAGTGACCAACTCTTGGTTTTGGCTCAGGTCGTGATCTCGAAGTTTATGAGTTTGAGCCCCACATCAGGCTCTGCGCTGGCAGTGAGGAGCCTGCTTGGGGTTCCCTCTCTCTCCCCCTGTCTCTGCCCCTCCTCTGCTCATACTGTTTCTGCCTCTCTCAAAATAAATAAATAAACTTAAAAAAAGAAAAAGCATCTTTCCTGTGGGGAGATCCAGTCGGGTCTACAGCACAGAGTACAGGTCAGGCTTGTCTGAGGGGCTTGAAGCTCCCGCGAGTTACCCAATAACCACAGACTCCCAGCTGCACTGATCTGATGAGTCTGTCCTCCATCACAGCGGTTCTCACCCAAGGACCCAGGATTTTCTTGGCTGAAAAACACGGGATCCCAGCTTCCCATCCCCCCACCTCCTTGTGGGGGCCTCAGACGGGAACTGGAGGTCCCACGGGAGCCCACACGGAGTCTCTCCTCCACAGCTGCCATGAGGCCCACGGTGCAGACGACTAACGAAGTGGGGAGATTCATAAAGAAAATAGGAGCAGCCAAAAATGCACGTTCCCAGATGCCCAGACAGCAGTCGCAAGGCCCCTGAGCAGCCAGCGGCACTTGCCGCCCAGTCCTTTATCGTGCACCGCGGACTACCCTGGGGAACCTGCGAGAAGCCAGGGCCCCCGCGCCCAGGAGGTCCTCAACGGGGCTCAGTCACCTTCCGGGCTGGAGAGCGCATCCGCACAATGACGGGGACATGGGCTCCGGGACACTTGGGGACTTTCATCTAAGCACACAATGGCAGAATTCAGACGCGCTGTAAGTCCCTTGTCCTGGTACACTGGACGGTTTGCTCCTAAGTGATTTGCAATCTGGTTTTCTAGCTTATGGTCCCCTGAGGAAGTACGATCCCCAAACAGGTCCCTGTATCTAAAAGCACCAACATGTCCCATTTCTCATAATTGTTCAGGCTGGTCCTTCATTTCTAGCTCAAAGCAGCAGCAGCACAGGGTACATTAAAGCCCATCATTACGGAATCCACACAATGGAGGAAATCTTCAATCACTGGGTCTTTGATTTGTTGTTTTTAAACTCATGCTTTTTTAACTTACACTTCTTCCCCCATATTTTTCCCCATGGGGTACGTTAGGGCTGCCTGAGACCAGGAAAGGCCCTGTGCATCTAGAAAGCCACAACTGACCTGATTTCGGGTCCTCTCTTACTGGGGCAAGCTGGCGTCCAAGCAAGAGCATGCCCACCCAATTCACACACCAAGTTCACGTCCTTCAGAGCAGTGAGCTGAAGTCACATGAGTGACTTCATAGCCAACAAGGTCTTAAGACACAGAGACGGCTGTAAGGGGCTCACGAGGGTTACCTACTACTTCGCACCTTTGCAGAAGACCCCGCTTCCAGACAACCGATGGAAGGCGGTACTGCCTCGTGTACCATCCAGAAACACAGGGCCCTGAACTGAACTAAGACACCGTTCTTTCTCCTCCACAGGTCTTTCTAGATTCTGGTTCTCAGTTCGCGGCTGACGGTGGGCAGATGGTGTGNGGCCCCTGGGTGGGTGGGGCCCTGGAATTTGCCAGTGTAGGCCAGGGCTGAGAGGACCCTCCTTGTTTGTGGGATGCCTCTGTCCTTGGCTCTCCGTGCTTGGGGTCAGCAGGGGGGGGCGACGGAAACAAAAAGGCCCATGATTGTGGCCCGTGGATGTGCTATGGTAGAAATGCGGCTTCTATGAGAGGCATGTGGCCGCCCGCCAGGCTGCTGGTAGAGAGACTTGAGAACTTTCCCACAAACGAGTCTTATCAACCCACCCATCTCGCACGAATGCCTCCTTTGTGCGGCCAGAACATATAGTTTTTCTGTGCTCTAAATAGCTCACCCCTGGAGCCCTCCCACGGCAGGGCCGGGGTCGCAGGAGAGGCAGCCCGAGTGCAGAGGGAACAGCTGGCGGGGGGTGGGCCGGGCGCCACTGGGGGTCTACACCGAGTGCGGCCCGAGCGGCTTCATCGTACAGCGTGGTGCTGGCTTCCCAAACACAGCTGGTGTAAGGATACGAGGCTTTTTTAAAAATCCTAACATCCACACGGGTTCTGTGCCATGAGCAGCCCCTGTCGATCCCCAGTGACACTTGGGGCCTGCAACGAGCAGGCCAGGGGAGGTGAGGCGAGTTCCGCAGGCAGAGGGCATCCCAGGAAGGCCACGGGCTGCCAGCTAGAAGAGGTGTCCCCGCCCCCAAGTCCATCGTACACAGTGGGGCTCGGCAAGCACTGGACCCTGAGACCAAAGGTCAGTTGAAGTCAAGTCCAGGGGACTTTGGTTCTACCACCGACTCTGTGGCCTTGGGCACGTGAGTCCATCTCTTCACATCCTGGCACCTTGGCTGCAGAGTGGAGTGAATTTCTGGGGCCCTCACAGGACCGCTGCGTCAAGTTCGTGAGGGGCACATAATGAAGTGTCTTAGCCCTGGTGCAGACGGAGCACCCATCAATCGGGGCTTCTGTTCCCGTGGCTGGTACGGTATTTGAAACACTAGTCTGGGAATACCTTGTACACAGCAGTAAGAGCCCATGCATTTTCCATATACCACCTATCCATCCATCCACCATCCATCCATCCATCCACCATCCATCCATCCATCCACTCAGCCATCTTCCCATCCACCATCCATCCATATATCCACCTACCCACATAGGCATCCACTTACCCACCCACTCACCCATCCACCATCCACCCATCCACCATCCATCCATCCACCATCCAACCACTATCCATCATCCATCCATTATCCACCTATCCATCCATCCACCATCCATCCATCCACCATCCACCTTCCACCATCCATCTGTCCATCATCCGCCATCCATCCATCCACCATCCACCTTCCACCATCCATCTGTCCATCATCCACCATCCATCCATTCACCCACTCAGCCATCCACCCACCCACTCACCCATCCACCATCCATCCATCCACCATCCATCCATCCACCATCCAACCACTATCCATCATCCATCCATTATCCACCTATCCATCCATCCACCATCCATCCATCCACCATCCACCTTCCACCATCCATCTGTCCATCATCCGCCATCCATCCATCCACCATCCACCTTCCACCATCCATCTGTCCATCATCCACCATCCATCCATTCACCCACTCAGCCATCCACCCACCCACTCACCCATCCACCATCCATCCATCCATCTACTCTTCCAATTACCCACCCATCTGTCCAGCCATCCATGTATACATCCCCCCCACCACTCAATACTCATTTTGTTCCTATGTTAGGCAGAATTCTAAGAATTGCCCCCAATAATTCCCACCCTTGTATAATCCTAAAAAATGTATAAAAATGATGAGGTGTCCTTTGTGATTAAATTATGTCACATGGAAAAAGAGATTATCTGGGACCATTTGCTCCAACCACAGGAGCCTTTTGAAGGCAGAGAGTTTTCCTCACCTGGTAGTGGAAGCAGAGGTCAGAGAGACTCTCAATTGAGCCACAAAAGGTGGGAAGCACCTTTGCTGGCTTCAGAGACAGAGGGTCCACATGCAGGGTCCAGAGATTGGCCACAGGAAGCGGAGGGTGACCTCAGAAGGCAGCCCTCAGAGAAGTGGGGGTCTTATCCCAACAACCCACACAGAACTGAATTCAGCCAACAACCTGCACGAGGCTGGGAGCAGATGTCCCTCCCGCCCCGGCCTCCAGACAAGTGCCCGACCCTACTGACCCCATGATGTTGCCCTGTGTGGTGTCAGGCAGGGAACCCAGAAGAGGTGCCCGGACTCCTCACCGGAGCCAGGAGCTCACAGACGAGTTGTGTTTTCAGCTGCCTAGTGTGTGGTGACCGGCTGTGCAGCAACAGAAAATGCCTCCATGTCTACTGGGTGCTGGGGGTGGGGCAGCGGGAGGCAAAGCAAACAGGGTTCCTGCCCCCCTGCGCCCGCAGATTAGGAGATGGAACTCACAGATAAATACATACGGCTTTACACGAAGGGAAGAGTCTTGTCAGTGGGAGGGCCTGGGGGTCAGAGAAGCTTCCCCGTGGCCGTGGGTGAGGAAGGGTTAGCCAGGTACCAGGGCCCAGGGGCCCGGGCAGGGAAGAGGCCAGGAGCCAGGGTGCGGGAGCCCGGGCAGGGAAGGCGCCGGCCACCAGGGCTGGAGGTGTGAGGGGGCCTAGACTTGGCGGAGAACGGGGTCCCGCAGGTGGATCGAGCGTGCGCTGGGTGTGGAAGGCCACAGAATGTGCTTTGTTCTTTATTCTGAAAGCATGAGATGCCACAGAAAGGCTTTCTCAACCGGGAAGCAACGTCATCAGAAGTACATTTTTGGAAAGCCCCTCTGGTTCCCCTGGGGAAGCAGCCAGAGCCAGGGAGCAGCGGAAAGGCGTGGGTCATCATCCAGGGGTGATGGGGCCTGGGCTGGGGTCAGGCTTTGGGGCTGGAGCAAAGTGCAGATCGGGGGGCTTAGAGGACAAAGGTCAGGGCTGCTTACGGCAAAGCTCTGGGGACGGGGGAGGAGAGAGGGGTCAGGACAGCTTCCGGGCAGTGCGGGCATCACCCGGGAACTTGCCAGAAGTGTAGATTCCCCGGCCCCGGGACAGGCCGGCTGACAGAAGCCAGGATGGGCCCCGGTCTGCATGTCACAGGGCTTCTGAGCACAGGGTACTTGGAGAGTGGGAAGCTCTGCTCCAGCGGATGAGCCAATAAGCCCAGAGAGGCTGTAATGGAGGCTCCCCATGCGGGGTGCATGGCCCGGTCATCAGGGCCTTTAGCAGCGTCCACCTGGGCTACAGGGCCGGGGAAGTGGGGGTGCCCGTGCCGCCTTCCCCATGGTTTTCCCGCCTGGCCCAGGATCTGTGTCATTGCTGTGAACCACCGTCGTGGTGGGGGGTCGGGTCTCACTGAACGAGCACCGGGCTGCCCTCTCCCCAGGGAACCTCGGAACCAGCAGACGCGCTCAGCACCGACCCGTGCTGTGGTCCGAACTCCAGCCGGGCTGATGCAGATCCACCCGTTCTGGAAGCGGGGCCCGTGCGTCACGCTTAAATTCCTGCAGCGATTTTAATGTGTGAGCACTTCAACACACAGGAAATGCCGGGCCCTTCCAGCTTTACGTGCCTCCCCTTCTCCCCAAAGTTTGGCTTCAAACAAACAAGGAGCTGATAAGGCCCCAGGCGTCGACGAGCTACGATCGGTACAGGGAGTAGTAGAGCAAAGTGGAAAGATCCTCAGAACAGGAAACGGCATCATGCACCTGAGCATCACCTTTAAGCCTGTCTTGGTTTATCTTGAGCCCAGACGTGACTTCAGCAGGCATCACATTCAAGCTCGGTGCTGAGGCCCCCCGCGGGGATAGTAACCTTTTCCCGGAAGAAGCCGTCTGGCCCCTGGGTCACGACTGTCCCACAGCCACAAGGCAGCAGGCCGCCATCCAAGCCCACCCGCTGGCCCCGACCCTGCGTCCAGCTCACTTCCTTCCCTTTGACCCCTTTCTACCCTTGTCCCTGCTGTGATTCTGGGCAGGTCTGAGACCCCCCAGTTGGGCATGTGACCTCATGGCGGGCTCGTGTGCAAAACCACTATCTTATCTGATGTGTGTTATCACACCCTGAAACTGCGCAGAGTTGCTGGGCTGGAAATGTGGGCGGGTGCTCCACGGCCCAGAGCCAGGCTGCCACCTTCCCCACCAACCATGGGGCCTCCCCAGGCCACCCCACCAGCCACGGGGCCTCCCCTGGCCACCCTACCAGACACGGGGCCTCTCCAGGCTGCCCAGCACACATTCAAAACGGCCAACTCGGGACAGGCTTGAGATCGAGACCTAGGGGCGGCTCAGGGTCTGTCAGGGGCCAGGAGCCCGTCCAGGGCACTTCACAAGGTGGGGGAGTCATTGTGCCGGCTCAGGGCAGTCAGTCAGGGCCCCCCCCTTCCTGTGCACAATGGCTTCGGTCGTTACCAGGGCCATTCAGTGAATCACCCAATAGATAGATACGCTGAAGAATTTATCAATCTGCATGTCATCTGCATGGGAATTAAGAGCTTGTGTCAGAAATCTTAGATGGGACAGGAACAGCAGCGGCGGAAAGGAAAAGAGCAAGACGGCAGATCACGGCACAGAGGGCAAGTCTGGAGTAACGGCTTTGCAGCGCCGCGGCGGCCTCTCTAAACTCGGCAGACGCTCGGACACATCTCCACAAAGAACGTACGTCACTGCCCCAATTTACAGGTGACACAGTCAGGCTCGGGCAGTCTTCCCTGCCAGCACCTGGCGAGTAGAAACACCAACTGAGCTTCCTGCTACTGTATGGTGTGGTTTTTCATGCGACTTCACGACTAGTCCTGGGAATTAGACAAACGTACGGACCCAAACCTGGGACAGCTCTGTTCCACTCTCCCTGCAGGCTCCCCTCCACGGGGCCCGGAGTGAGTACTGCCGTGTAGGGGTGATCTGCACTGCCGTGTGCACGGACACACACACACACACACACACACACACGCATGAGCAGGTGGATGGTCCTCGCCGAATGAAGGACTCCTTTGTCAGTTACTTCGTGTGGTAGGTGTGCTGTTAGCTTCTCACGTACCAGTTTTCAAGCACGAGAAACTTCTTGACTGGTAACAGGCACAGTGCTTCATTTCTATCTTGTACTGAGTGGAAATCAACACGGTTTTACTGGTTAGCAGGCCACCTGCATCATCGATGACGCAAAAGGTGTCGGCAAACCGTACCCACGACTGAATCTGGCCCATCTCCTGTTCTTGCACAGCCGGCTAGCCAACAGTTTTTTCTCTTACTTTCTTAAATAGTTTAAAAAGAAAAAAATAGTATTTCATGCAACACGGAAGTATATAAAATTCAAATGTCGGTGTCCATAAATAAAGTTTTATTGGAACACAGCCATGCTCATCTACTGACAAAACCATCTGTGGTCGCTTCCATGCTCCAAAGACAGAGTTGAGTCAGCACCAAAGAGACCATCTGGCCTAAAATAGCCACTGCCTGCCCCTCAGAGAGAACGTTTATCAACCCCTGTGATCTATAGTCTAATTTTCAGCTCTAAGAGGAGTAATTAGTTGTACGGCCTTCCCAGGATACAAAACTGATAGTTACATGTCACACCACTTTAGGAGAAGTCTGAGCGCTGTGAGCCTGGAGTCCAAGAATTTACGTAATTCGTTTTTTGCATTCAGAACATAAGAATGTACGGGAAGGTACTATTCACACCATTGAAGTGTTGTGGCTTGACACATAAGGCAGTCGTAACAACGCATTCGGCTTTAATGTAATGAATGAAATGACAATTTTTTAATTTATTTATTATTTAAAAAAACTTAAATTTTATTTTAGAGAGAGAGAGAGAGAGATTGAGCAAGAGGGAGAGAATCTTAAATAGGCTCTTCTCTCAGTTCAGAGCCTGACATAGAGCTCAAACCCACTATCCTGGGATCATAACCTGAGCCGAAATCAAGAGTCAGACACTAAATTGATGGAGGCACCCAGGCGCCCCTAATGAAAATTATTTTATAACAAGAAGATGAATGCGACTTCCACGTTCCACAAGGAAGTCAGCTGTCTGCAATCATCTGTCTTTAATTCATATCCAGGGCCACCCAGACGCAGATGACAGAATGATGACCCCAACCCAGACGGTGGGTGTAGGTAAAGCAGGGCCTGATCGGATGGCCGCTGGTCAGGTGGGAGCTGTGCATCAGCAGAGCGGGGGAAGGAAAGGGCTGCTGACCTCTCATCACCTGTGGGCAGAGGGGCGGAGGACGGGCGGGAGCACGCAGGGTCACTCGGGGTCTCCGGCACATTCACTGTGCAGGAATAAGCCTGTCCCTGTTCATAAGCAGACCTCCCGAGTGAGGGGGGTGATTGCAGGGCCTGCACCCGGCCCGTCTGCTCCTGCAGGGCACTGCCCTGCTCTCAGGAGCCAAACTCTGGTCACCGAGGAACTTTTTATATAAAATGATAAAATCCCAGCCACATGGATGAAGATGCATCCAGACAGTCACACCTGTGCCGTGCATCCTGAATAACAGTGCTGGAACTCTCTCATATCACGTTTCTGTTTTTCTTCTTTTTCTTTTTCTTTTTTTTAAATTAATGTTTATTTTTGAGAAAGAGAGAGAGAGTCAGAGTGTGCATGGGGGAGGGTCAGAGAGAGAGGGAGACACAGAATCTGAAGCAGGCTCCAAGATGTCAGCACAGAGCCCGATGTGGGGCTCGAACCCACGAACTGTGAGATCATGACCTGAGCCGAAGTCGGAGGCTCAATCGACGGAGCCGCCCAGGCACCCCTTTCTTCCTCTTCAATTCTGCAGTTTGTTTGCTAACTCATTAGATGACATACGATTGCCTATTTTGGAAGAATTACCGATAAAAGGC
The DNA here is from genome assembly GCF_008692635.1 of Crocuta crocuta. Taxonomy (NCBI): domain Eukaryota; kingdom Metazoa; phylum Chordata; class Mammalia; order Carnivora; family Hyaenidae; genus Crocuta; species Crocuta crocuta. Next base: position 6,780,852 of record NW_027527956.1, read on the forward strand.
CAGCAGACAACTGGGAGGTGGTACTGCAGGCGAATTTATCTACCTGAAACCAGGAAGTGGGTGTGGAATTCCTCCGAATCACAGCGCGGTAAGAAGTCAAACCTGGAGTCTCCAATGTGGACACAAAGACGCACCGTTCACAATACACGGAAAGGACTGTCAGTCTCTCTGATCTGTTTGGGACTTTTGCTTGTTGACTGCATAGCTGCGGGTGTTGCGGATTAAAGGGGGCGGGGAGCAGGTGCACAGGAAGCGGCAGGCTTTCTCATCCTTTCAGCCCAAGACACGTGTTCCAGAAACAGTGCCCTTGGTCTCCCGAGAGGATCAGACACTGGCATCGGACCGCCTGACGGCGTTTGCCGTGACCAGATGGAGCGGAAACAGGGGTCCGTGATTTAGCTGTCTTGACTGGCCTCCCTTCTCTTAGCTGAAACAGTTTCAAGTCTACCTGTCACACCTCCTAAAAGCATTCATGCTGTTTTGTAAGTATTCAGAGAACACTTTGGTGACGCCTTACCCAGGAGTGGTGGGAAACAGGACGGGCATCACCCAAGGCTCCCAGTGAAAAAAATAATCGATACATTTACATTTTAGTAAATGAGAGAGTTATTTTTAGGTCTCTTCCTGGGGACAGTAGCAGATCTGTACGGCAGCACTTTCTGTCCCTGAAGCCAAGGAACAATGCCGTCAAATGTCTGGCGCCACGGAGATGGGGGTTCTTCAACAATGTCTGCTTTTCACAAGCGGCGTCCGGCACCGAGAAAGTGCCGACGCCGTGCCAGCCTGGTGCCAGCCCGTGCTAGCTGCCGCTAGTGTTTAAGGATAAAAATAACTTGAAAACTCTTCAGGTTAAGAAAAATTCAGTGAAATACTTTAAACAAATCAGGCAATAAAACATGATTATTCAGATTAAGAAAAAGTGATGTCACGCTAAACGGGAAGAACAACGACATCCTAAGATACCGTTATGAAAATGGACTCAGGTGAAGTCTCTTCAGCTCCCCTGCTTTTTAGCTATCCTTAGATTTGTGTTGTTTTACTGAAGTGCATATGAATACACTTTTTTTTTTGGTTTGTCTTCTTTTGTGGAAACCATTTCAAGACCTTTACCACGGTCCTATCGTCAGAAACCATCAGTGCCACAAGGTGTGCAACGGGAGAAACAGCAACTACTCCCACGTACTCCTCCGGCGAGCGGAAGTACATGCTTCTCAAGCTTTACCTACGAAAATTCTAAATTAGCCACAACAGGTGCTTATGATTATCCATTTTCATGTTTGTTGTGTGAACCTTGAGTAGGTTGATAATTCCATAAGGAAATTATAAGTAGAAAGTCAGCATTTCCAACACATGAAAATGAGCTCCTGTCTACGCTCATAAGTGGGTGTAGTTCTCTGCGGGGATTCAGTCCCCTGGAACCAAACTTTTGGAAATGACCAAGGTGCCTTAGTGATATAAAGTTGTAATGTTACCTTTGGTCAAACCGCAACAACGGCTCACACCGCTTCCCCCCGCTCACACCGCCTCCCCCCGCTCACACCGCCTCCCCCCGCTCCCTCCGCCTCCCCCCGCTCACACCACGTCCACCTGTTCACACGTCCGATCTCTCCCTCCACGACCACCTGCTCACACCGCCTCCCCCCGCTCCCTCCGCCTCCCCCCGCTCACACCACGTCCACCCGCTCACACCACGTCCACCTGTTCACACATCTACTCTCTCCCTCCACGACCACCTGCTCACACCATCTCCCCCTGCTCACACCGCCTCCCCCCGCTCACACCACCTCCCCCCGCTCACACCGCCTCTCCCCGCTCCCTCCACCTCCACCCGCTCACACCACGTCCACCCGCTCACACCACCTCCCCCCGCTCACACCGCCTCCCCCCACTCCCTCCGCCTCCCCCCGCTCACACCACGTCCACCTGCTCACACCATGTCCACCTGTTCACACGTCCGATCTCTCCCTCCACGACCACCTGCTCACACCACCTCCCCCTGCTCACACTGCCTCCCCCCGCTCACACCGCCTCCCCCCGCTCACACCGCCTCCCCCGCTCAGCATCACGGCCTCCTGACCTCACCTCCACCACTCTGCTTGACCTTTGCTGACCCACACACCTGCTATAGGCTTTGCCAACATCGTGTCCATCTCTGGCCTGAGTCCCTGCCTCTGTCACCTCCCCCCTCGCCCTCGTGGCCGTGCGAACACCCCCAGCAGGATGTGAGTCCACTCTCTGGATGCTGGCGGCCTGGGGGATCCACACGTGACGGCTGCACCCGGTACGCCCCCCGGGGTCCTGTCCAGACCACACTAACCTGCCCGCCTGCTCGTGACCCTCAGAGAACAGAGCCTACTTTGCCACGGGGCCCAGGGCCTCAGGACCCACCAGGGTGGCCTCCCCTGGGGGCGGGGAGGTCCGAGGGCGGCTCTGCGTGGTCTGAGAGTGACCTGGGGAAACGTGTGGAAGGCATATTTGAGGACTGAGGGCTGACCTGCCGTGACGGCCCTCCTGCCTCCCCCATGCACGCCTGCGGCCCTGCATCAGCAGCAAACCTTCCTCTGGGATGTACAGCCACCGTGCTCCTCCCCCGTGGCCAGTCCCCGCGGACCCCCTGCTGCAGGTGCACCGTCTCGCTGAGCTCAGGACCCCGCGCCTGCGCACAGGCCCGCACCGCA
>NW_027527956.1:6783540-6800766 GCF_008692635.1 Crocuta crocuta
AGCTCCGCTGTCCGTCCCCCGCCGTGCTCCCCCTCCAGCCCTGCTGGGCCGGCCCCCTGCTGGGCCTCCCCTCCCCGAGCCCCCGACAGACGCGGGCACACAGCTCCCCTCCGGGGCCCCCGACAGACGCGGGCACACAGCTCCCCTCCGGGGCCCCTGAGAGACCTGGGCACACAGCTCCCCTCCGTTTTCCTCGCGGCGGCGGCGGTGAGGAGACTTGCGGCCGCTGTGCCCCAGAAGCGCCAGAGACGTTGGCCAGCGGGCCGTCGCCCTGGCCGTTTGGGACGTTCACAGACATGGGAGCTTCTTGCTGAATGAGCGAAACACCTAGTGCTGCCGGAGCGCCGTGGAGGCGGGCCCGCTCTGCCCGTTCGAGCACATCCTGCTGGGCAGACAGCCCCCCGCCACGTGTCTCCCCGGTGAGGGCAGGATGCAGGACGGGGTCCAGCCTCGCGAGCCCACCCCTGCAGCCACGGAAACAGGCACCGTTTCGGGTTTCCCGAGCGCGGGTGCGGTCAGTGCGGACGCTCTGAGCACGGGGACGCAGCAACGACAAAGCTGACGTGCTTTCCTGGAGCAGTTCTGTTCCCGCACCTCGTCCTCTCCCGACTCCGAGAAGCTGCGTGTCCCCAGAGCACCCTGCCCCGCAGAAGCATCTCCAAACCTGCGAGCTGCTGACTCACTGAGACGGGCTGGCAGTCAGCCCTCCCCTTCTGGCCGAGGACAGGCGCGGTGGCAAAAAAAAGACTTGAAGACTCACATAATCTGTTATCATTTCTGAAGCTAAACTCGGGCTCTGAAACACGAAGATAGCATCCTATTTATATTTTAAATGTCAAACTATGTATTTCCCCCTTCGTGAGGTTTGTGGGAGCCGGCAGCCGGCTACCGTGTCACCCGCGTACTCGATGACAGGGCCCCAGCTGTGCACACACTGCGGATTCTGTGTGAATGGCTTAGAAATTACAGCCTTTGAAGAATTCATGCCGGTTTGTACGGAACTTCAAAGGCATGGTCAGTGGTCAGTGCGTCAAAATGCCGCCGATCATCCCAGGGATCTAGACTTTGGGAGAACATTTATGGAGTCCAGGGAGCATGTGCAGAAGACACGCCGTGGTGCTAACGTCTGTCCCCCTCGGGCTCCCACCCCGCCTGACGGCCCAAGTCTTCCAAACTTTCTCTTTGTCCCCCCCCCCCAAGCTGGCTCCCCACCCCCCAGGATCTCAGGTATTTATTTCTCTGATTCAATTGTACCGACGGTGACTAAGAGTGACCTGGGGGACCAGACAGCACGCCTGAAGGGTGAGGCGGGTTCCTACGCACTGGAAAAGCAGGAGCCGGAGCCACTGCTCAAGAGAGAATCGCCCGAGGGGGCCCCCAAGTCCACAGGATAAACGTCCTGCCCGTCGATTCGCAGGACAAACAGCCCCAACAGCTACCATGCTCTGCGGAGCGGGCCCTTAGAGCACAGACACCCTGATCCTACTAAAGCCCTTTAATCTTTGGTTCAGGCAAAGCAGTGCCTACAGGGAGGCCACCAGGAAGCCCTCTGCACAGCTGGCGTGGAGCTCGCTCCTCGTGCCCAGAGCCTCACGGTCCACACGGCAGCCCCCTGCCTGCAGACAGGGGGCCTCCACCCGCGGGCCTCTGACCCAGCTCAGAGTTGTGGGGAGAGCCCCTACGGAGTGTGTGTGAGTGTGAGCATGTGTAGGGGTGAGCATGTGTGTCAGTGCACATGAGTGTAAGCATGTGAGGGTGAGTGTATTAGTGCATGTGTGTGAATGTGGGCACATGTGAGAACGTGTGAGTGTGTGTCCACACATGTGTGAGTCAGTGCACACACGAGCGGGCACGAGTGTGTCAGGGAACATGTGAGTATGCGTGTCCATGCACGTGTGTAAGTGTGAGCACATGTGTGTCTCCCTGCATGAGTGCCAGTGCATGTGTTAGTGGGAACATGTATGAGGGTGCATGTTAGTGCACATGTGTGAATGTGTGAATGTGAGCACAGTTGAGGGTGAGCATGTCTGTCAGTGCATGTGTGTGTGAGCATGCATGAGGGTGATGTATGTCCTGCACGTGTATGTCAGTGCACGTGAATGTGAGCATGTGTGAGGGTGAGAGTGTGTTGGTGCACGTGTGTCTGTGCACATTTGTGTCCGTGCACATGTGTTTGTATCAGTGCCCATGCAAGTATGAGCGTGTCAGTGCACGTGTGTGTGAGTGTGAGCACCGAACGCCACTCCGTTGCGGCTGGCGCTGCGCAGGCCTGAGGCCCCAGAGATGGGCCGGAACCCGAGGGGCGGCTGTTGCGTGAACGTTACGGAGCGTTCCCGTCGGGAGCCAGGTGTCCACCCCCTCGCCCCCCCACGTGAGGCACGCCACGGGACGCAGCGTCACGTTCCGCTTCAGGGACCGCTGGTTACAGCACGTGCTCATGGTGCCTTTGGTTCTTAAAGTTTCCGGGAAAGAGAAACTGCACGTTGAGCTGGTTGTTTGCAGTAACTGAAATACGAACGCTTCAGCCAGAGGCGGAGGTCCGAGGCCTCGGTGTTAGGGAGACAGGGCAGGTGGGGGAGCCCTGCTGTGCACACTTTCACAGTCTGCAGAGTCCGGGGGTCAGTGTCCCAGCCGCCTCTGACCCCCCCGCACAGGAGCCTCAGGCTGCTGGCACCGTGCCGTGTTCGTCATCTACGTTAGAAGCCCGCCGGTCGCCAGATCACAGCTGTCACCTGTCACCTGCCAGGCAGACGCGGGGCTGCTGCTTTGGATCCAGAGCATGGGGACACTCTGCTCAGCAGGAAGCCCGCCTGAACCACTGCCCTTCAGCTGCTGTGAGCCCGGGGGCTGTGGCCACTGGGCCCTCGGGTGCGGTGGGGACAGGGGCGCGGGCGGACCACGGACGGCTTCCTAGTGCACCACACACCACAGCTGCGGGACAGAACCAGTTGGCGCGCACCTGCTAAGCACGGCCCAGACCCCAGCGGCGTGGGCAGGGGGGGCCGGTCTGCGTGCTGGGGAAGGACAGCGCCCGGGGCTGCGTCTGGCCCGCGGCGCCGCGAGAACCGGAGCGCAGCAGTGGTGAGGCACCTCCTTCCTAAGGACTTCCTTCCTGCCTTCAACTTAGAAAATATCGATGGTGACGCTCCTGGTGGCAGCGAGGACGCGGACAGGCTCACCCTGCAGATCCACACGGAGGGGAGCACGGCCGGGTCAGGCCCCCTCCCGACCCGCGGCTCTGCCTGCAGGCGGGCCCCGGGCCCCTGGACCCGCTCCGGGTGCCGAGGCATCAGGAGGACATGGGCCACAGCCGCACGGCAGCTCCCGAGGGCAGCCCGCGAGTGAGTCTGGGCTGGGCGTGCGGCGGAGACGAGAAATGTGACTTTTACTGGGGAGGGTGCTTGCACACTGGGGACCCGAGACCCAGGAGCCCCGCAGGGGCCACATGATGGAATCCACAGACCCAGGCCCGGAGGGTCCCGAGTCCCCGGGTCTCGGCTGGGACCCGGTGCTGTCCACTGGCCAGAGCCCATCACAGATGCTGTTTGTGCGTCTGTAAGGTCTGTGTTCCCTCTTTGTTCTGGGAGTCTGTCAGCTGTCCTATTGTGGCTCCGATGGCCTCGAGTGACTCGGGCTGCCCATTTTACAGCGAAGGCCATGACCAGTGGGGGCAAGTGCACAGGGCAGCCACCCCCAGGCCGCTGCAACTCCGGGCGCTCAGCAAGCTCGTGGTGCACGCGAGAGCCACTCCTTCCGCAGTGAGCCTCCGGGGGGCGCAGGTGGCCTGGGCTTGGACCTTGCCACGAGCACGGCCGCCTCCCAGCCTCCTCCCGGATGCAGCACCCCTTCGCCAGAAGGTGGGACCGAGCTGCTCAGCTGGGGGCCGCCCCACAGGGGCCGCATGGCCCAGGGTATCACCAGGATGTGGAATTTATACGGACAGGTGAGACCAACTCGACCACAGACTACGAAGCACGTCCGCGGATGGTCGTTCTCACGGGGACACGGGACGGAGGCCGTCCTGGCATCTCCTAACCCCAAGGGACCGAAGCCACTCCCGGAGTTTCAGGGACACTCTGTCAGCGGGAAGAACACTGTGCACACGAGCGTGCACGCAAGCAGCCACCCAGTGCACATGTGTGTTCTGACACACAGTGCTTGTGCACACGTGTTCTGACTCACGACACTTATGCACACGTGTACACGCACACACGTGTTCTGATACATAATACTTATGCGCCTGTGCACATGTACAGGCGTGTTCTGATGCACAATGTTTATACACACGAGGCAGAGCCTCTCACGAAGGAAAAACTCAGGTTGAGGACCTGCTGTCCGAGCGTCATTGACCCTGGAACAGAGCAGTTTTCGGAGAAGGGGGCGGCAGGGTGGGGGGCGTCCCATGGATCACTGTTACCACCAGATGTGGACTAAGCCACGAGGGCCCGGCCCTCAGTGAGGACACGGATGCCCCTGTGTCTGTCACATGGAGCTCACCTTCCATGGGTGCCGGGGATGCAGACGACATACAGTGCGTGGTGAGCCCAACACCAGACAGCAGGGGGCAGTGTCACCCTGTCCCGGCCAGACAGGGCCAAGTGATGGGCTTGTGTGCCGGGTTGGGTGACTCCTCCCGGCCCGTGGAGTGTCGGTGGAAGGCATGAACGCTGCCTCCCTGCCTATGAGCCACCCTCCGGCTCCCCATGCACCAGGGGAAGCAGCCCGGTGTCTGAGTCACGGCCGAGAGGAGAGCTGCCTGACCTTGCTGGCGGTGACTCGGGTATCGCCGTGACCTCACGCTCGGGATTCCGGTGTCTGCTGGGCAGGCTGGCGCAGCCCACCCGTCCCAACGCAGCCCTCCTCCCAGGAGGCCTGTCACTGGAGTCCTCACTGCGAAGGGGACATTGGGGCACAGACCGGAAGGTGGGGAGACTGCCTCCAGGTGTCTGGGGAAGGGTGTTCCAGGGGGAGGGCACAGCCTGTGCAAAGGACCGGTGCTCAGGAACAGAGAGCAGGTGGGTGAGGGAGGCAGGGCCGTGGAGCACGTGCAGTCAGAGGCCCCTGGGCCCACTGGGGGCCACAGACGGTGGCGAGGGTGGGCTCTGAACCGGGAGGGGCGTGCACTGGGCTGGGCATGAGGGCGGGGGTCTGGATGGAAGGAGGAGCTGGGGGGGCTCCCAGAACCATCCAGGTGAGGGCCGATGGCGGCTTGGACCGCAGTGGCGGACAGGTAGGTGGGGAAGACCTATTCTAGGAGCTAGACCAGCCGGCTAGGGTCCCGGGGGCATTAGGGACGGCGCTGCCATCAGAGGCGCACCGGCCACACTGCTGTCCGCCTGGCAGAGGACAGGGAGGCCCGGAGTCCGGCCAGAACTGGGGAGCGCCCGGCCTCCATCCCGTCCTGCTCGCCCGCTGCCTTCCTCAGACTTCTCTGTCTCGGGGAAGACGGTGCTCGCACGTCCACACACCCACGTGTAAACGCTGCACACCCAAGTGTCACATGTGCATAGAGACGACCGAAGGCCAGACCCGCGGGGGCAGGCGCACCCTGGTGGAGACCAGCGGTCCTGCTCCTCCCTGCGGAGCTCCGTCTGGTGCGGCTTCTCTCTGACGCCCTTGACTCGTCACAACAGCCCAGGGCTTGGCTGCTTGGGCTGCGTGTCCTGCCCAGAGGCCTGGGGTCCACACTCCTAGATGCTCGACGCCGCCTCCCTGAAGTTGCTAGAAGCCAACCCACATGTCCAGCTGCTGGTGCTGGGGCTGCCGCCTGGAGCAGACTTCCCGGGGGTGCCTGAGCGCCCACAGTCGCGGCAGGTGCCTCCGCGCGCCGCCCCACTCACACCCCCTGCGAGCGCGTAAGAAGCACATGGAATGACGTGAGTCCGTTCCACGGGGAACGGGCTTTGGCGGGGGCCCAACGGGCAGCCCGGGAGCTGCCAGGACCCAGCGTTAAGCTTCACAGGTGACTGTGGGTCTGAGAGATGAAAGCACCACCACAGTCACTGAAATGCACACAGTAATTTGTATGACATTTTGCTGTTTTAACACGTCTGTCAAACAGAAATGAAAGCTGCCTCTGTTCTCCTAGGGCCCCCGGGACAAGTCACTGTGGCCTCGGCGGAGCTCGGAGCAGGGCCAGGGGCTCCGGTCCTGTCTCTGTGACCTCCGGGCCTCTAACCGTCCTGACAGTGAGGCCCTCGTCTCTGCAGCGAGTCAGACAGGACGATTTCCAGTGTTTCCTCAAGTTCTCAACCTGTGGTTTGACTCTGCGGCTTCTTTCTACCCCCAAAGACACGCTCAGTACCATCTGCTCCTGGTGTGCATATGGGTAAGGGGGCGTGGGCAGCAACCAAACCACAATTAGCAACCAAAGCCAGCGTCCAGCATCCCGAGAGCGAGTGGGCTGCACAACAGCCATTCTTGGAGGGCACCGAGGGCCGCCCCAGACGCCCCGTTAACGAGCAGAACCAGGAAGGCACAGAGTCATTCCCGAGTTGAGACAGCACCCTCTATCAGTAATGACTACTCCCCAGGTTTGTAGCTGAGTCTCCTCATCGGGATCGAATAAATACAAATATTCCTTGACAAAACATCCCCAAAAGATTTCCTCGTGGAAAGGCCTTGGAAACAAAAAGAGTATTGATTTTTTTTTAACGCTATGTGAAAATCCACCTGTGTCCAGATACGGTCATGTATCGGTCTGTCTGCCGCACCTCCTCCCCCGCTCACGCTCTCACTGATCCTCCTGCCAGGAGGGGCGCCCACACCCCTGGGCCCTGGAGGTCCAGCAGGGGTGTGTGGGAGCCACGCAGGAGACCCACAAGGCGAGGCCACAAGGAGCATGTGTGCGTCAAGCCGCGTGCCCGGCCGCGAGGAAGCGCATTATCCACTTTATTTCAATGGAACTAACCAGCACGTTTGCCGTACAAGAACCTGAGGTGGGTGACGGCCACGTGATTATCTGAGACGACAACGTAAACAGGGGAAAGATTCTACAATTGGCGGAACACAGCTGTGCATCCCTTGAGGAAGGCACGGAGCCTCCGTTGGGACGGGAAGGGCTGACGGTCCCTGTGGGAGACGGGAGTGCGGACACATGCACGTTTGTGAGCTCGTTCGTTAGTTATAGGTAGTTCTGCCCTACCCCGCCCGCCTCGGGGGGGGGGGGACCGAGACACAAGAGAGGAGAACGCGGGTGGAGATTACACAGCTGACAGGTGGTGCAGTCGTATTTCCTCCCACGTAAAAGGAGAAATTAAAAAAAATGGACCAAGTCCACTTTCCACTTGAGCATCTGGGAATCTCCAGGTTCAATGTCAAGTTCAAGCATCAGCAACTGCTGTAGGGCCGACACATGGTCTTTAGTTGACCTTCACTCTGCACTTTTTATATTTTATTCTTTCCTGGTGTGTTTTCTTAATGTGGGCCAACTCAAGCTTTGTGACCAAGATACACATATACACACACGTACAGCTACAGTGCAGATACTTGCATAAACTTGACCATTTCTAATCCGAGTACTTTCTGGCTTACCATTAAACATGGCAACTCGTACCTCCGCTATTTGAGCCCCGGGCTGGCGGCAGGTCCTCACAGGAGCCGTGTTCCGCACCGAGGCGGCAGGCCATGTTCTCCTGAGCCTGACACGCTGCACAGCCGCACCGGAATTCCCCTAACGTGCTGGGTACTGGTCGCTTCTGCTTGGACCCTTGCGATGCAGGTCGCGTCTGGAAGGAGCCACGGTTGTCTGGAAAGAGCAGGGGTGCCCTCTTTTGGAGGTCGTGAGGAGACCCAAGCGTCTGCTAACGGCAACTGCGTTGTTTCAGTCCCGTCTCAGCCCTGGAGCTGGTGAACTCTGGAGGGAGGGCTGGACGGCACGGCCCTCGCTGACCGGGCTTCAAATGACAAGGGTTGTGTATGACATGTGTCAGTGTGTGGTTCAAAAAAAAGCTCAAAAACCACAAAATAACCTGGTTCCCCAAAGCTCAGACAACACAGTGTCCCCTAGGTGACGTGTTTTCTTCCCCTTCGGGTAACCAGGCAAACAGTCCTGCACACGGTTGGGAAGAAGCAGCAATCCTTCGCTGCAATTTTCCCATGACATGGAAAGGTCAATAAAGTCTTCGGTGCGTTGCTACGTAATGGCCCTGGCCGTCACAGAGGTGTTCGCTCTGCCCTTGGTGGTTCTGAGTGTGCGGCGTCAGGGCCCTGGCACTGCGGCAGCTGCGAACGTCTCTTGGTCGCTGATTCCGTCCTTAATGCAGGGCTCTTAGCAGCGGCAGCACGAACCTGTTTTCCCGACGTTCACGGAGACCTTGACGGCGTACACCCCGCAGGGACGCGTCAGGTTGGAGATAAGGAGCATTCCTCTCACACGCGGACAACATGACCGGTAGGAGCCTGGAGGCTACTGCTAAGCCGGTGCCGGTGACTCAGGGTTCACGGAGCGTCGCGGAAGCACGGCGTTCTGTCATGCTCGGGGAACTTCCATCCGGTCAGGCGGAGTGGGACACAGCCGCTCACTCCACTGGGGGGTGACTTTGTACACTTTGTAATTTATTATTTTAAAAAATTTTAATGTTTTTAATTTATTTTTGAGAGACAGAGTGTGAGTGGGGGAGGGGCAGAGAGAGAGGGAGACACAGAATCTGAAGCTGCTCCAGGCTCCGAGCTGTCAGCACAGAGCCTGACGCAGGGCTCGAACTCACCAACCGAGAGATCATGACCTGAGCCGAAGTCGGACGCTCTCCAGGTGCCCCGAACGCTTGTGATTGAGAACCAGTTCTCATACGTACTTTCCAAGGTTACACAGTGAAGCCCGGGAGGCAGGATCCCGTTGGCTTCCGTTTCCTCGTCCCTCTGGGCCTCCAGCCGGGTTCCCTTGTGGCCCAGGACGGCGCTGGGAGTGGCCAGGAGTGGGGGGCTCTCGTCAGGTCAGGCGGAGAGCAAGGGCCCGGCCGCGCGGCAGGGCCTCCCGGTCTGAGTCAGGCTCGCTGCGCACAGGGCGGCGGGCGCCGGGAGGCCCCGTCAGACGGGCGGGTGTCGTCACCCCTCCCCTGTGAGGACTCCGCCAGGCTCCGGTGCCGGCGGCGCGTGCGAGGAGGCGAGGACTCGGGAACTCCCCCCTGAGCACGTGGGGGTGGCTGGCTCTGGACAGCACAGCCGTGAGCACCTCCAGGGCTCTGGGCCCCGCAAGTCCCAGGAAACCAAACAGGCCGAGGGGCCTGGGCCTTTACCCTTCCCACCAGGAGGCAAGGCTACGCTTGTGACACGACTGAGCTACGCTCACTTCCGCTGGTTTTCACCGCCGGTGCAGGGACCCGCTGTGCAAGCTGAGCCTCTGAGAGAGCGAGAGAGACAGCGGCCTTGAAAAGAGCTTCTGAATCGTTCCGTGCCTGCAGCAGTTTAAGGCAACGCTTGTTATAGAAGGCCTTTCTCACACTGCACGCATCCATGCCACATATGTGCGTATGCACACGCGTGCAGCGTGTGTGTGACCGTAAGAGGCGACGGACGCTGTTATCAACGACCCTGAAAACCGTTACGCAGGGGAACAATGAGGAGGACGGTTCGCTTTAAAGATACGTGAGCTTTGGGCGCCTGGGTGGCTCGTTGTGATCGACTCTTGATCTCGGCTCAGATGATGATCTCACAGTTCGTGGGTTCAAGCCCCACATCAGGCTCCGTGCTGACACCACAGAGCCTGGATCCTGCTTGGGGTTCTCTCTCTCTCTCTCTCTCTCTCTCTCTCTCTGCCCTTCCTCCCATCACTCTCTCTCTCAAAATAAACTTTAAAAAATAATAAGTAAGCTTGGCCAAATCATTCTAAAAGGTATTCTTATCATATAGAAAGCTTAAATTTGGACACTTATTTTGTCATTTTCTTTTACGTGTTCATATATATATACACAGAGTTGGAATATAGGAGGAGAGAAATAGTCTAGAGAAACCTTTCTTTTAGAAGTTCACAGACAGACTTCTTCTCAAAATCTTTGTCGCTCAGACGGTCCTTTGAATCTGCAGACTGCCCTCCCTCTGCGTTCAGAAGGCACAGGGGGGCCTCACGAGCTGCCCTCCTGCCCCCGCCTCTGACCCTAAGGCCTGGAGAGCCCACCCGGGAGGCAACGTCTATGCACCCCCCAACACCCATGAAAATCGACGCGCGGCACATGTAACCAAGCGGGTATTGATTCATGTGGCACTGACCCGACTGGCTTCCATTAAACTCATCTTCCTTGTTTTCAGGGTCTGGGGCTTTGGGCTGTGTTGACTGTCATTACAGTTAAGACCCTGAGGGTGTGGGCAGTGGTGCCTCTGTAACTGCGAGTGCTTACTCCAGGCAGGATCGTAGAAACAGAAGGGATATTTGAAAAAGAGCAAGCAAACCTGGAACAGAAATTGGGGAGGCTTCTCCTGCCTGAGAACCAAGGAACAAAGAACCCCTGTCCATAGGGAAGCAGCGGCCAGGCCCGGGGACGTGGCGAGAGGCCCGTCCACAAGCATCGTAACACACAGGTGCTGGAGGCTTCCTTCAGTCGCCGGAAAACCGCTCCCTCCTCCTCTCCTCTACCCCCCCCACCCCACACACCTCAGGGCCCTGGCTGGTCTGCTGGCTCCTGGCCCCTCCTCCTGCGGAATTCTTGGAGAAGAGAACCCAGCAGGCGCACGGACAGATCTGCTGAGCCGCGGATCTGGGCAAGTCACAGAGCATCGCGGTCACATGGGAAAGGGGATTTTTTAATGTAAAATCAAACGCGAACTCGTTTATTCTCAGGGTGAGGGAGGGGGCGGTGCAGAAATGGAAATAAATAACGAATAACGTATATATAAAGGCGATGTTGTCAGCGGGGCTCCACAAAATGTAAACTTTTATAGAAAACGGTTATTTTCCAGCACCTCCTGAGTCATTCCTTGTGGTTCAAGTATCGAGGCTTTGGGACCGTTTCACTTCCCTGTTAGGGTGCGTCTGGGAGGGGTGTGTGTGCACAGACAGGCACACAACCCCACAACCCAGAACCCGACGGGGACAGGCCACCAGGCGTCCCCTTGGGGAGAACAGGCGTCAGGCGGCTGATGAAGGGGACGTAGCCCCACGTTTCGGGGGACTCTGCATCCTTAACACCAGGAGCAGAGTCACGGGCAACTCATGTGTTTGTAAAGTTAACACCCTCCCCAAGGAGCGCACGTGCACACAGATGTCACAGGAAGCCATGTCTACCACGCCACGTACCGAACACGTCGCTGTCCTCCGAGGCCTCCCGGGAGAGGTGGTGGGGGCTCCTCCTCCTGCTGGGCTCCCCTGCGCCGGTGTCTGCATCCTGCAAACAAAACCAACAACACCCGTGGCTTAAGATGTAGCTTCACCAGGGCGCCCGGGGGCTAGGTCGCTTGACCGGCCGACTTCGGCTCAGGTCATGATCTCACGGTTCGTGGGTTCGAGCCCCGCGTCGGGCTCTGTGCTGACAGCTCAGAGCCTGGAGCTGCTTCAGATTCTGTGTCTCCTTCTCTCTCTGCCCCTCCCCTACTCACTCTCTGTCTTTCTCTCTCTTAAAAATAAAAATAAAGTATTTTAAAAAAGATGCAATGTTTTATCAACAAGATAGCTGTACTACATCTTTCTTCTTGTAAACATGTGGCAGATAATCACTCCCCTGTTCACTTTCCAGGTCTGAGAGACAGCCTTCGTTCAGGGTGGGTGTTCTGCGGAACGTTCTGGATTCTGGCCAGTCTTCTCTGCCTGGGCTTGCAGGCATTCTCTTGCTCCAGGAGATGGGTTTTCACACAAAGGCAATCGCACATCACCTCAGCTAAAATAGATCAGCTACACATCACTGCCTGCGCTCAGAAGCCAGCGACCGTCTGAGCGAGTGGAGGGAATGGCCGCCTAACCTGGCTTTTTCTCGAATTCTGCAGCCCTGGGGGGACGGGCAGACAGACACCGACATCCCCCGGCCTCCCCTCTGCTCCGTCAGGGCCCTCAGAGCAGCACCGGGGTGCACGTACCTGTTACGTTTGGGATTTAGGGGCATAGAGTAGGTACGGTTTGGTTTCTGTATCTCCAGTCAGTAGGGATGCTCGCATAGACCCTGACACGCACAGCGGGAGGGCCTGCTCTGCCCCCCTCGGGGTCTCCCCCTGCCCCGCCACCCGTCAGAGGCCACCCGCTCTCCAGCGTCTCCTGGGCTCCTTCAGAAGGGTCTGCACATTCGCACAACTACTCAAGTGCGCTCGTTCCTCCTTTTCGTCTTTGCGTAAAGGGCATTGCGCTTCAGTCTGCAACCTGGGACACCGCTCCAGCCGCCCGCATAGTGCCCAGCGCAGCCTGACCTGCCTCGGGGGCCAGCGCGCGCCCCGACTTGACGCAAAGGCCACCAGGCTCCTGCCTGGGACTGTCTCCCAGGTTTGCACTCTGCCCGGTCGCCAGCAGCGCCATGAGCTGGGGTTTGCTGACTCACCAGCGTTCATTCCTGGACTTTGCCTCCACCCCTGCGCTGTATCACTTTGTCCCAGGCCTCGCTTGTTTCCTGAGTTTCCAGCTAGGGCTGTGAGGCCTTTTTCCTCTTTTACATTCTTTTCTGTGTAGAGAGAGGAGGCAAGCACAGAGGCAGGGCTGTGAGCTCCGGGGCCACACTGCCCACACATAGCTTTTACTTCTTAGCTGTGTGAGCTGGGACAAGGCACCCAACCTCTCTGTGCTTCACTTTCCTTTTCTATAAAAGAGAGGAAATACTGATACTGCTTATTGTGCTGGTAACCAGGCTTAACGAAGTTACTGTGTGTAAGTGCTTTCAACATGCCTGGCACGCAGAAACTGTTATGTGAGTGTTTGTTAAATAAAATGGAAACGCAGAAAAAAAAAAAAAGGTGGGCACCCTCCCCTCTGCCTTAGCGCGGGCTCCGAGCTGCCCTCTCCCAGCTTTGCCCCCAAGCTTTGTCTTACAGCCGGTGGGTTTGACCTGCCCAGCTTCCCCCGCGCATTTCTCCAGCCACACCGCTCCCCTGCAATGACAGATCTTGGGGGGCGGGGCTAAAGAGTGGGCCCGAGGCCTTGAGACTCGCACCAGCCCTACAGAAGCTTCTGGGGATGGCTGGACCGGCCAGCAGGCGCTCCCCGGGCCAGGTGGGCGGGAGGCGGGAGGCCGATGCCCTCTGTGACGCTGCGTGCAGCGCCGATCTGCTGACCTGAACCAGGAAGTCCTGCCTCGCAACTTCCCTCCTCCCAGGTTCCGGGCTCCAGTGGGTCTGCACTTGCAACAGAAACTGTGCTGATACGAGTTGCCATGTGAGGAAGCCATAAATTATTATCCTGACAACATCAGGTCTGAATCAGATGGACACGGATTCACAGTGAGAGAGGGGCAGAGGCAGGCAGGCAGCCAGCAGGTAGGCAGGGGTGAAGGCCCGGGCTGAAGGTGACCTCCGTGGACTTGGGAAGGTGGGGGCCAGCCCTCCCGAGTTCACACCCGCCCTCCTGAGTTCACACCTCTGCTCCCCACCCCTGCCCCCACGTCTCTGGAAGCCTCCAGCCCAAATGACCCTGGGGTCTCAGCCCCTAACCCAGCCTGGGGTCTCCGCCCCTAACCCAGCCTGGGGTCTCCGCCCCTAACCCAGCTGGGGGTCTCCGCCCCTAACCCAGCCTGGGGTCTCCGCCCCTAACCCAGCCTGGGGTCTCCATCCTTAACCCAGCCTGGGGGCGGACGGGTGAGATCCCACCAGCCCACATTTATAACCTGGTTCCCACGATGAAGTGATGTCCAGTGTTCTACAAAGGCTTGCTGGTAACCAGCACCCATAACACGGAGGACGGAGAAGTTTGCTTTCATTTTCACAGTGAAGCTGATGCTACCAGCTGGTTAATAAACTAAATTGTTGTTTCCCAGACTGAGATCTAACAGTCTCATAAAGTAACTATTAACAGCAAATAGTCCTGTTCAAACTCACTAGTAATTGAAAAACTACGAAGCAAAACAAGAATAAGATACTATTTTCTAACGTATTGACATATTGTCAACTTGACAAAGTTGAGAAGAAAGTAATTTCCAGTGTTGCTGGGGACGCCGTGAATCAGGAAGGCTCCGGGGACTGGAGTAAACTTCCACCGCCTTTTCTGTGAGGCCAAAACCCAGGCTGTCCCTGGGCAGGGGGCTTGCTGGCTGCCTCCTGCCCTCAGGGTCCTGGGGGTTGTCCGGAGGGCGGACCTGACCCTGCCCAGCCCCACCCCCACTGGCTTCCTCCTCCCAGCTCTGATCTCAGCCTTCCTCCCTCTTCTCCCCTCCCCCGCCTCCTTCCCTCCTCTCCAGCTCCCTTCCCCTCCCACAGGGCGGGTTTGAACTCCTCTCCCCTGTAGAAGTGGCCACTGTCCGCACCCCCCATGGGCTTACCCCTCACACACACCGTCCCCCAACCACACTGTAAATTGACAATAGGGACCTTCTTGCCTTATAAACCCTTCTGTCCCCAGACCTCACCAGCGCCTGGTACCCAGCAAGTGCTGGGCAGGAAACTGTTCAGTTGTTATATTCACAAAGTTTAAAGTGGCAGAGGAAGCCAAAGGTGGCTTAAAAGGCATTTTCTCAAATCTACGTATTTAATTCTAGAGGAGAGTAGAACTTGGAAGGGCAAGCACTTCCCGATAGATCGGTCCGTCGGCTGTAAATTCAGGTCTCATGTCTCTGTTTCACATCGCGCTTTGAGGCCAACTGCAATGTCCTGTTCTTCGCCAAGTACAGAATCCTATTACTGGAGGAGTAAGCAGTTAAATACAGTTTAGCTGCCACGTTTATTCATCACGGGTGCACTTTTCACGCTTTTATATTGAAAATCAAGATGCCCCTCGCAACCAGCAGTGTCTTGCACTTGGAACTGAGGACACCCTCCTTAGGGATGAGGGCACTTCAGGGTCAGGGTCAAAGCGAGATAGTGAAAGCGACCACTGTGCCCTCAGTGGCTGCAGGTCGATGATAGGGTCACACAGCCTCCCTATCTCCGCGGCTGGGGTCGGCGGGCGGACCTGGCGGTGGAGAGATAGCCAAGGCCTCCACCCACGCCTGGTGCAGACTTCCCTGCTGTAGCATCAGACGGTGCGCCGTCCACTCCTTCGAGTGGCCACAGGGGGAAGCCGGGTAGAGTGCCGATGACAGACGGGCCCCAAACCTCACCCACACCTTCTGGTCTAGTGAGTCGGGGCGTGCAGCACGCGGGACGGTGTGCGGAAAGCACACGCTCATTGCTTGGGAAATCTAGTCGCTGACTTCTGTCCAAACAAAGTGACTTTCTGAGACCTGATGCCATTACTCTCCCACAAATATAAAACATACCCTTACAAAGAACATGTTTTCAATAAGCGAAATGTCCACCAGCAAAACAAACACAATCAAGATGGTGTGTGTCAAACGTAATGGAATTTTCTTGATAAAGTAACAGACGTAAAACACTCAGATACACAAGGAGGGTCGGTGCCCATGACCCGAGACCCAGGGTGTCACTGCCCCAACGTGTCCTGATTCTCAAATCACGTCTGTGATGCACGTGTCCAAATGTGCTTGAAGCAATTATGGCTTCATAATATTTGTACCAATTCTCATCTCTGTAAGCCTAAATATGGGAAAGATGACTGATGTAAAAATCCACTCCCTTTTCCATATTGACTTTAGGGCTAAACACAATAAAGCAAAGCTCTCACAATTATAAATGTCTATTTAAAAATATTTCTAAATATTGGGGCGCCTGTGGGGGTTCAGTTGGTTGAGTGTCCGACTCTTGATTTCAGCTCAGGTCACGACCCTGGGGTTGTGGGATCAAGCCCCGCATTCGGCTCCGAGCTGAGCGTGAAGCCTGATTTAGATTCTCTCTCTCCTTCTCCCTCTGTCCCTCTTCCCCACTCACGTGCTCTCTCTCTCTCTCAAATAAAAACAAATCAAAAATATTTCTAAATGCAGAGGAGACCTATTATTCGACACAATACAACACTCATCGTAAGTAAGCAACGTTCGGCCCTGGCCTTTATCTTTTCACTCAACAGCCTTCCTTCACGTGGGATTAACTTCCCCCTTTTGTCCAACGGGTTCTCTGCTCGACGGGTGACCCCCGAGGGACGGGTCCACTCAAGCCCCGCCCAGTGTCTGGTGCCCTCCGTCCTGGGTGCCGCCTCCGCCCGCTGCCATCCCGAATGGCTGAAGTACTTCACCACCTTGTTTTGTATCTCAGTCAGAGTCATCTGAAAGCACAAGGATGTGATTTGCTTTTCTTTCTGAAACAAGGGGATGATGGCGGGAAGAATAAAAGGAAAGAATTCAGGAAAACGCCCAGTAGGGTGTAGGGCGGCTACTTGTCAAACCCACAGCCGTCTAAGCACGGGCAGGAGACAGACACCACCGGTGAGGCGCAGGGGTGCGTGTGGAGGTGGGGCCTCCAGCAGCAAACGGCCAGGTCTCAGGCTGTGGAAGAGAAAGGCGGCCCCACGTCCGGGGGGCAGTTTGGCACCTCCGCTGACCAGAGCCCTGCGGGGCGGCCCCTCCACTCTCCCAGCAGAGAAACCCGACGGGGACCCCCGGCTCTGCGTGATCCCCAGCCCCCCGCCACGCTCGGCCCAACTCAGCTATGCAGAGCTCTCTGAACACGTTCTAGATGGTCCGGCCGGCTCTCACTGCTGCGGGCGCCCCCGGCAGATTCTGGATTCTCCTGCCGACCCGGCTGGGCCACTGCTGCAGCCAGAGGAGGCTGTCCTTGGGGACCCTGGGGTCCCACGTCACCCGCCTGTGTTGTCTGTAACCGCAGGCGCAGGCAATGTCCCCCTCCCACCCCGGGTGGTCGACGTCCCACGCAGTCTAGCACTGACTCAATCCTGACCTATGCCTCTGACCCCAGGGCTGGGGTGGAGAGAGTCACTGCCCTGTGCGGGGTTCAGCTCTGGAAGGTTCCCAGGGGGCTGTGCTACGCGGGGTTGGGGTGGGGGCAGAGGTTAGGGCCATCTATAAATCCTACATGTAGACCGATTTACAAATGCTACGTGTGTGTGTGTGTGTGTGTGTGTGTGTGTGTTTAACCTATAATTCTGCCCTAAGAGAAACAAATTTGACATGTTTTTGCTTATTTAGACACTTAAAGACACAAATTCAGCACCCAGTTTAATCATACAATCGACCATATATATGCTTATGCTATCTGAACAACAGAATCTTTGCTTTTGTGTTTTTTAAACAAACTGCACTTACTCCTAGGGTTTCT
>NW_027527956.1:6800897-6806801 GCF_008692635.1 Crocuta crocuta
TGACTCACAAATTCCACACCAATGTCACTTCCTGTTCTGGGTTAAATTGTGCCCCTTCAAACGATATGCCCACACGCTGGCCCTTGATACCCGAGAACACTGGCTTTGTTTAGAATTAGGGCTCCTGCAGGGGTGCCTGCGGGGCTCAGTCGGTTAAGCGTCTGACCCTGGATTTCAGCTCAGGTCATGATCTCACGGTTCGTGAGTTCGAGCCCTGTGTCGGGCTCTGACCTGACTCTGTGGAGCCTGCTTGGAATTCTCTCTCCCTCTCTCTCTGTCCCTCCCATACTCACCCCTCTCTCTCTCTCTCTCTCTCTCTCTCTAAATAAATGAACTTTAAAAATGTTTTAAAATGTTAAGAAAAAGGATTAGGGTTCCTGCAGATTAGTTACGATGAGGTCATGCCGCCGTGGGTGGGTCCCTAAGCCACGATGGGTGTCTTCATAGAGGAAAACCAGACAGAGACACAGACACACAGAGAGGGGCCGTGAGCCCACAGAGGGATGCGTCCCCAGCCAAGGAGGGCTGGAAACCACCGATTGTAGGGCAGAGGCTGGGAGCGCAGCCCCCCTGAGAACCTCCAGACGCATCCCTGCCAACCCTGGGTTCCAGACTCCGAGTGTAGCCAGATTCCTGGTGTTTTTAGCGCCAGGCTGCGGAACTTTGTTGCAGAAGTCGCAGCAGACGAACACAGGTCCCTCTCTGTCCCTCTATATGCGGCACAAATAGCTCTGGATGTTAACATGAATAGTCACACAGAGAGGAAGGAAACAGTGTCTTCTTTAGTATTAAGGAATTTCTAGTCTCCTAACCTACTTACGAACCGGTAAACATTCTCAATTTTTTTTTCTGTAAATAAAACATAAAAAAAAATGTTCCCCTGGCCTTGACTTCTAAACTTTAAGCACCAAAGTGTTCCTTGGGGGCCAGTGTGGGTCATACACTTGGCTCCGTGTGAGGAGAGGGATGCGGGAATTCATAGGGTTCACCTTCTCGGACCACCTGGGAAGTACGAGTCAGGGCCGGGCTCCATGCGAACCAAGTGGAGCCGCAAAGGATAAACTTGAATAAAACCTATCAAAGCCATAAGCGAACCAAAACACTGATGAAAGGCATCCTGGTTTAATCATTTTAGGCACTGGTCTGTTCAGCTAACTGTGACTTTGTGCCCATCTGGTCCAGTCATCTCCCGGGGACATACCCCACCGTTCAGGTACACCGCAGGCCACTGTAAAGGATTTTCTTAAGGTACAGCTACTTATACATACACGAAATTGTAAGTACAAAATGTGTTTCATCAGCCTTGAACTTTTGAAAGGCTGATGATCTGGAAGTGACAATTTTAGGAGCAATGGCCCAGAAGCTAAGTTTCTAATAACCACTGTAGCAACACTGGAAAAAAATAATTTAAAAAGTCTGTGAGAGAAGGAAACCTGGAGTCACATTTGAAAAAAATTATAAAATTACAAAGCTCTGATTCAGACTAAAAATTATATATGTCAACAGAGAAAAGATGCTGAAATACATTAAAAGTGGTATTTTAAACTGCAAGACCATTTTAAACTGTTGGCTTCTGAGGCATGACCCACCACAGGCTGCTTTAAAAAAGAAAAAAAGGGGCTTCTGGGTGGCTCAGTCGGTTAAGCGTCCGACTTCAGCTCAGGTCATGATCAAGCAGTTGGTTGGGTTCGAGCCCCACGTCGGGCTCTGTGCTGACAGCTCAGAGCCTGGAGCTGCTTCAGATTCTGTATCTCTCCTTCNGTCCTGGGATAGACCGTCCTGAGGCTTTGCTTGCAGGACGTGCAGAAATACAAGAGACGCCGGGGCACCCCCTCAGAGCTGCTTGTAGAACAGGCGGCCTCCTGAAAACCGGCTGCTTGAAGGCGCCTTCCCCTGGCATCGACCGCTTCAATTCAAACCCAACGTGGCATGTTTTCTTCTCAAGCTAAAGTTCGCCAGAGCAGCTGTGCTCAGCCGTGTTCAGAGGAGACAAAGGGGGGCAGACGTGTACGGCTGGGCGGACTTCAGAGGCTCCCCAGCTCGCCCATTTTACTGCTGAGGTCAGTGAGGTCAGAGAAGTGCTGATGATATGAGCTCGATCCCCGCCTCCACCCTCCTTAGGTCAGAGCCCTACACAGTCTGGGGGCAGATGTGCAGAAGGGGCGTTTCTGGTCTGGACAGAAGTGTGGGCGAGGTGTCAGGGGCAGAGCATTCCCGATGCGGGGGTCACAGCTCGTGTCCACGGTGTGTGTCACGTGGCCCAGACGGCCCCAGACAGCCTCATGTGGCCAGGGGCCACACCTGGGGCAGGGATGGCTCCACCCCCCAGCACGCCCTAATCTTGAGCACCCCGAGGTGGGGAAGGCTCCTGGCCCTGCCTGGGCTTCCTGGGACCTGCCCGGGACACGCCTTCCCGGGAAGGAGGCGCTGTGAGCCGAGAGGAGCCGGCCCGGGGAGCGGCCCGCCGGAGCTGCAGAGGTGACAAGGGAGAGTCACGGAGCACCGGCCGTCACGCCCCCGCGGAAGTCCCTGAAGGACTCCTGCCCTCAGCTCCAGCCTCCAGAGTTGGCAGAGACAGAACGCGGTCCCCACGTGCTCAGGGCAGAGGATCTGTGGACGGCGGTCCCAGGGCCAAGCACTGATCAGGTGGGAACTCTGGGGGAAGGCAGCCACCCCGTCCCACCCCGCCGGCAGGTGACGCAGGCTCCCGGGAAGGGAGGGTTGCTGGGGTCGCGGCCCCGGCGGGCACGGGTGACGAGTCCTCGGCCAGGCTTGGTCAGCACGGGCACCAGGGAGGTGAAGACCAGGCTGCCGGTGAGTCAGCTCCCGGCTGCTGGGGACACAGCGCGTCAGCACAGAGAGCTGTGGACTCTCTGAGGGAAACTCACTCCCGTGCTCTCTTTTATTTTACTTAAGAGGCAAAATGTTCTTTTTATGCTCAGAATAAATCCAGGCCCCGTATGGGCTGGCTGTGTACA
Organism: Crocuta crocuta; assembly: GCF_008692635.1. Lineage (NCBI taxonomy): Eukaryota > Metazoa > Chordata > Mammalia > Carnivora > Hyaenidae > Crocuta > Crocuta crocuta. The sequence continues at coordinate 6,803,876 of NW_027527956.1, forward strand.
CGCTGAATTCCTAGAGCTCAGTCCTTCAATTACATCTCGAAGATGCACATGCCGCCAAAGCAGAGGAGAAGCCAAGACGGGGTCTGTCAGGCCATCTGGGGCCAGGGCTGGGCCGCTCTTTGCGGGCTAGCGCGCACGGAGCGAGGGTCGGGTCACTGCTACTTTATGCGCGTGGAGACACCCTCCCGAGTGTTCCTGTTATTTAACTGTGGTGACAAACTTTGTTCAAAGCTGTGGAAGTAAAAATTCCTGAATGTGAGTGTGCGTGTGTGTGTGTGCACACCCGTCGGTATGTCCGTGTATGTGTAAGTGTATGTGTGTATCTGTGTGCATCAGTGTGTGCATGTCCGTGTACATGTGTACATGTGTGTGCATGTCTGTGTGTGTGTGACTGTGTGTGTATATCTGTCTGTGTATCAATGTGCGAGTGTGCAGATGTGTGTGCATGCCTGTGTAGGGGAGTCATATAAATAGTTTTTAAAACCTTGCACTAATTACTTGGCAATTTTGGTTTGTTTCTTAAAAATGAATGATCACACTTAACTCTTGCTCTAGGCTGGGTTTGGATAAATGGGAGAAGAAACTGGCAAAATATCAGAAGCTTTTAGGACCAAAGTAAATAATTTGAACAAAATGAAAGCCAGGCTCGTGGCTCATCGCTAAGGCAGGTCCTCCTTGTTGCAGAATCGGAACAGAATGGTGATGTTAGTGCAAAGCGGCCTCCGACGGCCCAGACAGGGGCTCCTCGAAGGGGCCTCGCTGACGTCGTGGCCTGGCTGAGGCTCTGCTGTGCGGTGCAGACTTTCCCGTGCACCGTGGGAGGTTTCGTAGCATCTCTGGCCTCTGCCCACAAGCCGCTCACGGTATCCTGCTGTTGTGACAACAAGAAATGTCTCCCGACGTTGACAAATGTCCCTGAGGATGGGAGGGGAGGGTCACTCTTAGTTGAGAGCCACTGGTCTAGACCAAAGGAAGTATTTGAGAAAGAGAGAAAACTATAAATCCATTCACTAGCATGCTTGCTGGTAGTAAAGTCACACACTTTGGAAGTCATCAAAACTCTTTTGAGTTTAATTTGAGAGAAGGGACAACATGATCAGATTAGAACCAAAGGTGGGAACCAGATTTAATTTAGAACAAGGGGCCCCATGGTAAAGGACACCAGAGCACAGCAACATAAGAAAAAATGGATAAACTACACTTCGTCAAAACTTAAAACTGTGTGCTGCAATTGATACCATCCAGAAAGTAAAATAACAACCTGGACAAAGAGAGAAAAGACTTTCAAATCATCTATCTGAAAACGAATTCATGTCCAGAATATGTAAAGAGCTCCTACCTAATTTTTAAAAAGTGGGCAAAGAATTTGAATAGACATTTCTCTAAAGAAGATATACAAATGGCCAGCAAATACGGGAAAAGATGCTCAACATTATTATCCACGAAGGGAACGCAAATCAAAAGCATGACGTGAGACACCACTTCGCATCCACTAGGATGGATACAAGCAGGAAGAGTGGCGACGGTACTTGGTCAGGACACGGAGAAGTCGGAAACCCTCCGATGCTGCCAGTAAGACGGTGCAGCCACCCTGTAAAACAGTTCGATGGGTTCTCACAAAGTTCATCACAGAGTTACCGTGGGACTCATCAGGTCTGCTCCTGGGTACACACCCAAGAGAAATGAAATCTTATGTCCACACAAAAACTTGTGTAAGAGTGTTCCTAGAGGCACATTCTCTGTTCCAAACGATGGAAGCATCCCAGATGTCCCCCGGAGAGCCAAGGGATATTTAAAATGAACATATTCCTACAATGGCATGTTATTCATTGTAACAAGGAGCGAAGTATTGCCACCTGCCCCGGCCACGACCTTGAGAACACCGTGCAATACGGAAGAGGCCGGTCACCGGAACTCCCTGCTACGTGATCACGTATGAATGAAATGTCCAGAATGGTCAAATCCATAGGGGCTGGACGTACATTAGTGGTTGTCTGGGGTGGACGGGGGGGCGAGCAGTGGCTTCTGGGAGCTGCGAGGTGACAAATACGTTATAAAATCAGACTGTGGTGACGGCAGCACGATCCTGTGAAGATACTAAAAAGGAATGAACTGTACGCTTTAGATGCGTGAACGTTATGGTATCCAAATTTATCCTGAAAAAACTGTTTGTTAAAAGAAGAGCCGCACACGCCTCACAGCCAGAACCCAGTGACATTCTGGCTACAAGGTTAGAGGAATCGCTCGTCACAGAGCTGGCTCGTCTGCTGTGGGGGCCGCATGGGGTTCAGCGCCGGGGCCCCAGGGTGGGTTCTGAAATGTGGGGGATTAAAACTTTGGAGGACTTCATTCCCTCTAATTCTTAGGCGGGTGAATTCTGCACCCAGCAACAGTGAGCACCTCGAATGCAGTTATGAGCAAAGGCACAGAAAATGCAACCTGTTCCCTACCGCGGACCCCAGAAGAAAAGAAACAGTGATGTTACAAGTGCCCATGAGGTGAGATTGCCACGTCTGGGCTCCTTTTCCAGGCATGTCTGTTTTAGTGGCATCAAAGAAAACATAGCAAGCATTTCTGATGACAAGAGTATATGAAAATCCAGGGTCTTTTTTAAAATTAAGAAACTATGTAAGAGAAAAGAAAACATGTCTACACAAAAGCTTTTGCTGAGAGCAGGGCTCTTTATAAGCACCCAAAGGTGGAATCAGCCCCAATGCCCACCAGCGGGTGAATGGGCGCACTGAATGTGGTCCATCCACACCATGAGATATTATTCAGCCATAAAAAAGAATGAAGCGCTGGCCATGCTACACAGACACTGAAAACTTCATGCTCTGCGAAAGAAGCCAGAGAAAGAAGCACATACAGGTGATTCCATTCAAGTGAAATGTCCGAACAGGGAAACCTAGAGAAGAAAAAGAAATTG
>NW_027527956.1:6806976-6811190 GCF_008692635.1 Crocuta crocuta
TTCTGAGAAGAAGTCAATGTTCTAAAATGGACTATCGGTGACTGTCCGGCACATCTGTGAATACACTAAAAGAGCCACCAAATTGTGCACTTTAAATGGTGAATTGTATGCTACGTGATTACATCTCCATAAAGGTGTCTTTAAAAAGCATAAGAGCTCAGCGTGCAGGCAGTTCACAGCGAAAGGTCCCGGCGTCCGAGGTGGTTTAGGGAGCCGTTACCCTAGAGTAGGAAGTGGCTCTTTTACTACTTAAGTGTTCAAGCCATGGTCTCTGCCAAGATTGTTTTACAGTGTAATTAGGATTGCAGCGTTCTTCAAATAACGAGGGCAAAGAAATGAGCTCAGGGTTTTATTTACACAGTGACTTTTAGAAGTCGCAGCAAAGCAAGTGTTAAGCAGCGGCTCAGCAGAGCTGTTTGTCCGGGCCTGTTGCGTAACTGGGATACTAACTGCTATTTTAGGAACGCAAATATCTTCCCATTTTTCCTGGGCACCACTGCTCTATCAGCTGGTCGAGTCTTAAATAAGAAGGATGGCCACCTAAGGAAGGGGGGGAGGGGGAGCGGCAGACAGGGGGAGGCAGAGAGAGACTGCTCAGTGTCGCCCTTTTACCTAGAGTTCTCTAGTAAATTGCAAGTTTGATTAAAATGCACTTGAAGGTAATTCATGTAAGGACGTTCATTCAGTTCAGAAGGATAGTCCACATCACTGGAAATAGAATAAGGGAATGGAAAACTCTGACCTCAATTTGAAGCTGAATGAATTCCCTTTAGTTTTATGTAATATAAACCTAAGGGTCCTACTTAAATTCCCGAAACATATGACCCCATGCCGGCATGGGTTTACTTCACTGCTTCCTATAATGCAGACAAGGCAGAGTTATGGGCAAGAAGGTCTAACATTTCTGTGTTCTGGACTGCGGCCCTCAGTGAGGCCGGTCTCAGCCTCCTTGCTGAAAAGTGGCCATGGGGGTACGGCCTGCCTCACCGGGTCACCAGGGTGCCATCGAGCCCCGTGTGGGAGGCTTGCCATCTACTATTACTTATTTTATAAGCCTCTTCCTTCTATTTTCCATATCTTAGAAAAGGTGAAAGTAAAATCTTTCTTAAGTAAAAAAGCACGTTTTAATGAGCACGTTAATGTAGTACGATTAACACAGAAAGAGAAATTTCCCATAGAACTAGGACTGGACCCGCACGTTGGTGCCCTCGCTCTAAGGGAACGCACTCACACTGCACGCAGAATCATCACCCGTCTCCTCAGACGCTGGTCTTCCAAGCTGAACGCTGCTGTCCCTGCAATGGGGCAGCAGGCCTGCCCAGCGCGCTCTCGGATCTGGAGAAACACATCAGGCTGCATCTTGTTTCTCCTCATTCAGCACCGAGATGAGTCACCTGGACTCCATTAAGGGACTAAATTTGTTTTGAGAACTCTGCGTGGACACGTGGTGATAGGTCCAATCAGGACACACCAGGCATGACAAGACCGAGTCTTCACTCGTCAAGGTTCTGAACAAGGCCTGCAAAGGCACGTTCAGGAGAAATCTTGTTCTCCAGGCCACACGCCTCTCTTGTTTCATAACTGACAACAAAATCGAGGCAGAATGTGGTTAGATGAAGATACAAGCTGTAAACAAATTTTGAACAAACCTTTGTGGACCTGACAGGTCACGCAGCGGCTGAGTTGCCCAGGACAGACGTGGACCAGACGCGTTTCTCCATGGTGTTCACGTGGTATTCTTGTATTCTGAGCACTATGGGAATTGTGACTTTAAAAAAATCTCAGTCTGGGAGCGCCTGGGTGGCTCAGTCGGTTAAGTGTCTGACTTGTGAGGTCATGATCTCACAGTTCATGGGTTCGAGCCCTGTGTCGGGCTCTGTGCTGACAGCTCAGAGCCTGAAGCCTGTTTCGGATTTTTTGTCTCCCTCTCTCTCTGGCCCTTCCCTGCTCGTGCTCTGTCTCTCTTTCTCAAAAATAAATAAAAACTATAAAAAAAAATCACAGTCTGTCTCCTAGAACTTGGAGTGCTATTATTACATGCTCAAGAACAAAAACAGGAAATCAAAGATTCATTTTCTTTAAAACATTGAAGAGTTGGCAAGAAAAGCATGAAACACAGCATCCCTAAACAGAGTAACTAAATATTTCGCATTCTAACAATGAAACGAGAAGATTCTGTGCATGAAAGATGGTTCATCAGAAGGAAGAATGATATACTCTTGGAATATTCTACAAATATGAGGTCATACTTCACTTTGAAATGCATTGCAATAAACCGTTAAAAACCCTGGAATTGTCACAAAGTAGAATAGAGGGGCCAAAAAAAAAAAAAAAGGATTTTGCATTCAATTTATCTGGGGTGTGAGTGGCAGTCACAATACACCTTTCATTAATTCAGTAGAAAAAGAAATCTAAGACCCATGATTTTGGATGCAAAGCAAACGCAGAACCACCGTGATTGCAGGTGAAAAGCAGGACGACTAAAATAACGACACAGAGCACAGAACTCCTAGTGTATTAGGAAGAACGAGCCAGGACAGCATAGACGATGAACTGAATGTGGCCTCGGCATCAGGGCGCCCCTCGGACACACGCGCCTTCACGGAGGCCTTACTGTGCAGAGACAAGCACACACATTCGCTGCTGCCATTTCCTCTCATTTCGTCCTCCCCTGAGCTGAGCCTGGGCTGGGCCACTGTCTCCCCCAAGGCCAAGCGCTCCCAGGAGCCGGTGGCCCCTGAGGCCGTCTCTGGTTGGGGATTCCACCACCCGCCTTTGAGAAGGCCAGCCCGCTGCGCCCCCTCCCTCGCTGCGTCCAGCTCACGTCTGGCCTCTTTCTTTCTTCTTCTTCTTTTTTTAACTTTACTTATTTTGAGAGAGACAGAGAGAGCACGAACAGGGGAGGGGCAGAGAGAGGGGGAGAGAGAGAAGCCTAAGCAGGCTCCGCAATATCCCCCCGAACTCATGAACCCTGAGATCATGACCTGAGCTGAAACCCAAGAGTCGGACACTTAACTGCTGAGCCACCCGGCGCCCCTAGTCTGGCCTCTTTCAATGCTCTTCAAGCTCCAGGAGGAGGAGGCGTGGAGGGTGTGGAGCCAGCCGGGGCCAGGCACGGGAAGGGGGCAGGGGGCGCAGGAGTGAGGGCCCACCAGCCTCTGCCCCGGTCTCTCCCGGAGGCGGTGCTGGCCTCCCAGAGCCTTTGCTGTTGAATAAATCCTCGCGAAGTCACTACCGCACCCAGGGACTCTAAGCCTTCACCTGGGGCCACACGCACGAGAGTTCAGGGACTTGGAAGTGTCTTCGGTAAATTCCACTCACTGAGGGCAAAATGGCGTCCCTAAGCCATGGCACAGAGCCTGGGGGACAGCAGGGCCCGACAGGCACATGCAGAGCAGACCAGCGAGGTGCCCAAAGGCACACAATGACTCAGTGCTCGGGGCCAGCTGGGTGCCCACAGCGCCTTTCCTGGGTGACGACAGGGGCTCAGAGTGGGTGCTGGTATCTTGGGCAAAACCCCGGAGAGAAACACAGGAACCTGGCACAGGGGGGTGGGGGGTGGCACACACTCAGTGACACAGAGTAGCTGCAGGAGGGGGTCTAGGAGAAGCCAGGTCCTCGAGGGCAGAGGGGAGAGACGGAGCTGCCCACCGAGACAGGGCAGCAGGTGCGAGGCGGCCTGGGCCTGGCCGGGGGACAGGAAGGGAGGCCTGGCTGGAGGGAGAGCTGCACCAGCAAGGTCCTTCCTCAAACACATCGGAAAGCAGCGCTGGAGCTGGCTTCCCTTTTAAATCTGAAGACGCTGGTGTTTTCTTAAGTGTCTCAATGTGATCACGAGGCAGCAGCACACCCTCTCGGCCCTGGCCTGCACCCCTGCGTGTAATTAATGTCAACGCCAGCCTGCCCTTGCTAACTTAAGCTTGCTAACTTCAGCCTGTGTTTGGTTACACACCCCTTGCACCAAAGGGTGATTTAGGGTGCGTTAAATAACAGTCTGTTTTGCAAGCACCAATAGCCACAGAAACGTAAGAATGAAATTTGTCCAGGTTTTTGCTCAACTATACGATAATTAAAGTAACGCAGGCACCAAATTGCAATGACAAGCACACGGAGGGTGCATCTGAGCGCATAGCTGGGCTGAGCAGGAGAAGGTGAGCTAGAGGTGGGGGATTAGCGTTTCCAGAGTTTGCACCTGGCGGGCTCGAAACACCCCC
>NW_027527956.1:6811352-6811674 GCF_008692635.1 Crocuta crocuta
TCCACACACCCCCCTCAACACACACACACACACACACACACACACACACACACACACGAAAGAGAACACACCACAAGCATATTCCAGCATGTAAAGTCTTTTGCTTCCAAATTTAAACACTTAAAACCACACTTCCGAAGGAGTGAGAAAAGATAGGAAATAACATTGTGACAACTGGATTTTTATATTTCGTTTCATTAGAAGTACCGTAAGAGGGCTTTACGAAATATAAAGAAGCTCTTTCTTTTTTTTTTTTTTTAAATTTATTTCTAGGAGAGAGAGAGAGACAGTGTGAGCAGGGGAGGGGCAGAGAGAGAGGGAG
>NW_027527956.1:6811826-6828479 GCF_008692635.1 Crocuta crocuta
CGTGGGTTTCCGTGGCCGGGGGCACCGCGTCACAATCAGCCCTACGCTATTTTTATTAAGGGCTTACGGGGCGGCCGTGTTACTAATTACACCTCTGTCTGCAGTAATTGCACACGCGTTTGCCTGCTTGTGTCTGACGTGAGCGCTCTCGCTTCAGCCGGTGAAACAAAGCACCTGCTTCCGACCCTTCAAGGGCAGAGTCCACCTTAGGGTTGTGTGTCTACACAGACGGTGACGAGGGGCTTCCTCTGTGAGCCTGTCCTAAAGGCAGGAGCATTGCTGACTCGACACAGTCTAGAACCTGCTGTAAGTGCCTAGTAAGACTGTGCTCTGGTGCTGGTAAAACAGCTCTGTATCTCAGGCACAGCACCATACGCCGGCCGGTGGGGACCGCAGCCTTTCCCCGAGGGGCCCAGACACCCGCCCCCNCCCCCCGCAGAGACAGCTTGGGGTCCCCCGTGCGAACGTGGCTTTACGAAAGCCAACTGCAGGAAGATGCTTCACGTTGCATCCTCTGCCTTGTTTCAAGCCGGGTGCAGAGCCACTGTGAGCTTTCCAGAACTGTGGTAAGGGGGTTACCGACTATTCACAGATCTCGGGAGGCTTCTCTCAAAAGGCACGCCTTTCACATTTTTGTATTTTTCTGTTTCTAGGAGCTCACGAAAGTTCCTTGGAAGCACGTCAGGAGGGTAGCCTCTGGAGTGTGCGTTGAACCCTGAAGCAGCCTGTATAGACATGTGCTGTTCTAACATCATGTGCCTGATGGCGGCCCCGGGCAGCCTGCTTGGGAGCGAGACGGAGATAAAGCGGTGAGCTGTGGGCCTTCCGAGCTGAGGGGAGCAAGAACACTTTCTCTCTTTTTTTTCTGTTTATTTATTTTTGAGTGAGAGCGCAAGCAGAGGGTAGGGCAGATAGAGAATCCCAAGCAGGCTCTTAGCCGTCAGCACAGAGCCCGACACGAGGTTCAAACTCACAAACTGTGAGACCATGACCTGAGCTGAAGCTGGACGCCCCACTGACTGAGCCCCCGGCGCCCCAGAAGCACATTCTCACTGGCAGTTTCTGGCACTTCTAAGTGTGTTTTTTTTTGGTGTTTTTCAGAGGATTTTGCCTTCTGCACTCACCATTAACTTTTGCATGAAAAAATATGACTCTGAGAAAGAACAGAATTCTTTTCACAGACAAAGAGGTGCAGACACTTATCTGACGGGGTTCTCAGCACCCTGAGGATTAGGGCGACGGGGACGGACTGTCTGGTGGGGCCGTGCTGCTCCTGCAAACATGTGGTCATTTAAGTCTAAATGATTTAAAAACAAATAACATCTCAGGGGCGCCTGGAGTGCTCAGTCGGTTGAGCATCCGACTTGGGCTCAGGTCATGATCTCGCAGTTCATGGGTTCAAGGCCCGCGTTGGGCTCTATGCTGACAGCTCAGAGCCTGCAGCCTGTTTCGGATTTTGTGTCTCCCTCTCTCTGACCCTCCCATGCTCATGCTGTCTCTCTCTCTCAGAAATAAATAAAACCTTTAAAAAATATATAAATAAATAACATTTCAAATGTGGGTCTTCAGGTGTGCTGGCCACATATCACTGCTTCTTGGCTACATGTGTCTGAAAGATAGTTGAGGGCTCCGCAATCGGGGTCCGGAGAAATCCCTTATGGGTGTGTGTGTGTGTGTGTGTGTGTGTGTGTGTGTGTGTATGTGTGAGAGAGAGAGAGAGACAGACAGACAGACAGAGAGAGAGAGACAGAGACAGAGACAGACACACAGACACAGACACAGAGACCAGCCAGAGAACGAACTCTGAGATGCTGCTGGAGATAAGGTGCTCTGGAAGTCTCTGCCCACCATCTAAGAATTCACTAGACATCGTCATGTTTCAGGCTATCAGACTATTTGGTACGTGCCTGTAAGGAAATACCTTCTGCTTTTCAGTTCCCTAAGCTTTTAAACGTATAGGATTAACTTAAGGATTTTCTGAGTTCTCAAAAAAATTTTTTTAGGTGACGTGCCTAAGAAACTAGAAAATTTACATTTATGGGTCTAACAATAGCCAATGCACTGCAATCCAGCCAGAAAGGTAGGGATTTCTGGGTGAATTCAGCGCTCAATCACACCACGCTCTAGGCTGCAGGGAGGCTGACTGCGGAGAGAACACAGAGCCCTGCCCGGGGTCGCTGCTGCCCTTCCCCGGGGGAGCACCTGTCACCGCCTGGCCTGAGCTGGCGTGGGAGGGCACACCAGCCACACTCACCCACAGGCTGTGCCGTCAGGACCCCTCAACGGCAGCACGGGGGCAGGGCTGAGGGCACATCCACGAGCAGAGCTGGCCCGGGTTGGGACCTCGCTGGACTTGACTTCCGTGTGGGGAGGGGGGAGTAGCTCCTGCCGCTGATGGTTCCAGACAGAATCCCTTCTCACCCTTGAGGACGGTACGGCCACAACAGAGGCAACGTCCTGCACCGGGGATGAGAGCCTGCTGGACCCGGGGCTGAGGAAGCAGGTGGACAGGGCGGCCCCTTGCACAGCAGGGGGGTCGGTGGTTTCAAAGGAAACGTACTTTCCCATCAGAGGGAAGGAGGGTCCACATGTTGATGGGTATATTCGTATGTGTGCAAACTGATGTCTCATTTCTCAAAGTGTCATTCGAATGTTCTCTGGAGAGTCTTATCAAGGAAGTGGGCTTTAATGATCATTAAATACACAAATGATTTTTTTCTGGGACGTGAACGCCCCTGGAGAGGCAAGGTGCATGGGCTGATGGTTTCCGTCTGCCACGCACTCAGTTTCAAAGAACAGCCTAAATAATCCATTTAATCGGAAACACCAGGTTAATAAGTTACTCCCTACTGTAAAATTTAGATGTGAATGTAGATTCTGCCAGCTTTCAGATTTCATTTTTCAGTGTGGTCTATTTCTCCTTAAGCTGATTAAATAGAAACATCCAGAAAAACATGGCTAGGCACCTGTGGAGAACGTCTGTGAGCCAGATACGACCATGAGGAGAAGTACAGGCTACCCACAGGGGAAAGCAGGTTTTCAAGACTATTGTACTCGGCTAGGATTTCAACATTTTAACTCATCGTTTGATTTCACTCATTTTGGAAAATGTGCAACTCTGTCAACACAGACTACTAGTTGTCTTTATTTTTCGCATTTCCAGTAGTAATGATTCTAACGAGGGGTGGCCTCTGCTTTCATAGGGGGAAAAATCATGAGATTTTAAGGGCTCCTTTTTTTAAAGTTTGTTCCCAAGTAAACTGATGTCCGTGTTCAAAAACAAAACAAAACCCTGACAAAGCTGAGATTTCAGATGTTAAGACCTAGTTCAAGGGCACTGGAAATCCTAATTCCTTAAGGTAGGTAGGAAATTGGGAAACAGGGAGATGCAGGGTCCCATGCTGAGTGAGTTAAAAACTCAGGGCAGCCCAAGGGACATACATGGCCTCTACCTGGAGCGCCTGAGGTGTGCGGACCCTAAGCCACGGGCTCTTCATCCTCGGGCCCTCCCCTAAGGGCCTGCTGCATACGGGCAGTTTCTCCCAAGGAACATCTTGTGGGCCAAATGTCTTATCTCCCTGTGCCGGTATCCAGCCTGGTTCCTCAGGGCCAGCCGCCAGGTGCAGCCTCCCCAAAGGCAGGAGAGTCTATTTTTAGCTTGTGGAACCAGTTTTCCTGGAGCCTCTGTGGGTGGGGCCTGCTCAGAGCCCCAGGAGTCAGGAGTCGGAGCCCAGGGGGCCTCAGCAGCACGCGTGGACGCCGTCTGGGTCATCCAGGGAAGCTGGGGCGAGGCCTTCCCGGTTCTGCCAGGTCACAGTCGTATATACGGAGCCACTGAGAAGTGGCTGATAAGTCAGTGAGCTCGCGCTATCTGGAACTCAAATTCTACCATGACTCTTAAAAACACAGGGATTCAAAGGCAAAATACGGGGTTTCTTCATTTCTGGGAATGGGAGTGAATCCCAGAAACGTCCTGTTCCCGTGCTTCCTCCCGCGGCTGAGGCCTTCCTTCCTTCCACTCACCATGGGGGGTTCTCTCTGTCTGGGGGCACGGGGACAGGGCCCTCGGCCACCTCGCTACGTGGCCGCTCCACCTGTTACTGGCAATGCCAGGTCGGAAACGGGGGCCTTTCCTTTCACCTACTGGAGAAATTCCAGACTTATTCCTTCTGTAACGCTCCTCCCTCCTGCACCCCGACATGTCTTCAGGAGGAGAGAGAAGCCAGTAAGAAGGCGCAAGGTGCTGAGTCACGGGGAGGAAGCTGAGGGCCAGAGACTGGAAGGTCCTGGCAGGAAATAACGACGTCTCCTTCCCCAACACTGGACAGAGGGCCGGGCGGGACCAGGAAGCCATGCAAACAACCGGTGCCAAACCCCGCCGTGCCAGCAGGTGCGGGCGGGTGCGGGCTGGGCGCAGGAGGGGCTGTGGACCGGCCAGGCAGCATCTCCTGCAAGAGGCCGGGGTTTGGGGGGCATGGAGGTGACTTTGCCTTGCAGCTGCCCCTACTCACACGTCAGCCCGGCACCCGTCCACGACAGAAGCCTCCCTTCTGCTCTCCCGCGAGTCAAAACACGCCTCACAGAATTACATGCAGAAACATACAGAAGGGGCAACAGTATGGCAGGAACCCAGGTACCTTTTTTCTATCCTGGTTCAAGTTTACATGCCGTGTAACGTCTCAGGCACTCGCTCCTCACGCATTTTCTCTCCAGTTAGAAAACAGTTTTTCACACGTAACAACCACCTCTAGGAACCAGTGTTCTTACAGTTCCAATTTTTTAAACCATCCAAACATTACACATCAGATATCAGAAGACAAGAGAATCAAGTATAGGCTTTACTGCCGCTCAACAACCTTATTTAGGTAGAAATAACAAATTAAAACTATGTCTCTGTGTTTTATAATGTCCAACGACAGGAAAGAAACTGGGAGCCACAGAGTGGGTTTGTGAACCGGAGTCACAAATCCGTCACTACAAGCCTTGCCCTCTCGCGGCGCTGACGGGCCGGAGCTCCCGCCGAGGCCCGGCTCCCCTTTAACTCTGGTGCAGACTCTGCTCGGGGGACAGACGGCGCCCCAGTCCCCACATTCTGGGGCCCCACGGAAGCCTGGCCCACCGCTCAGCGCCTCTGCCCATTGTGACGAGATTCTCAGGAGAACAGTTTGACTTTTAAAAATTAACGAGTCATTCCCCATTCAATATTTACTGGAATCGTTCAGGTATTTATAAAAATTTCCCCTCAGCGGGAAAGTAGGATTCCAAACCCATAACGACATTGTAACTCCCTTCCGGTTCACCTTGGGCCTGAAATCATTAGTCTAGAAACTAGATAACACTGTTAGGAATGTCAATTGAGGTAAAATATGGGCAAGAACAGCACATACTTGCTCATTTACTTTGCAAGGGGTGCCCTGAAAGCACATTCTGGAAACTGACGCAGCGGTTGATACAGAAATGGGGTTCAGGCACGGAGTGGGGAGGGCCCACAGCTGCTGGCTGGGGTGTTATTATATAAGAACTGTACTGCCACTCAGTTCAGTCCCGTGGGCCCTGTCCAGCACTTTCGTGTGCACGTGGTGCTGGGGGCACCCGGGTCTGGTGACCCAGCCTCTGTCTGCGGCTGGAACACCTATAAGGAGTTGAGCACCAAAGACGTGGAGCCGTCTCCCTTCCCTGCCCCCACAAATCAGGGCAGATTCAACACATCGCACACCACGTCAGCCCCCTTTCCTCATCTGAAATGACCCTTCGGTGGTGGAGAAAAAGCCCCAGCCAGAGCGTGAGGCCACCAAGAACCCGGTGAGTGGCAGACGCCATGTGGGGAATACACAGGAGCCTCCTGACTCCGGGGGGGATTCGGACCATTTGTACTTCACTCTCCCCTCTGGCATATCTGTACTCTCCACAGGCGGTATAGCAATGGTGTGGAAGGGAAGCAGGCGGTGCCACTGGCAAGGTCGTGGGCCTGGGGTCCCGGCGAGGTGTGTGGGCTTCTGTCTGTCTGCCCGAGAAGTTTCTAAGATGGGGGGGTGACCATCCAGCAGTTTTAGCAGGAAACCATGGCGCCACTGTGTGCATCGGGAGGGTCATGTTTAATGACAAAACCAAATGCTGTCTGAGGGATGCCCTGAGCCGGGCTCACACCTCACCTTGTTGCCCTTCTCAGCGTTTAACTCCCGCTTTCCCGCGTGGTTTCCCATCCTGAGCCCGTGCGCTGGTCAGGAGCTAGAAGGAAAAGAGAAGGCGTTAGCCTTAAGGCTCCTACTCTCAAAGTTTTCAATCTGAGCAACAGTCCTGTGACGCACGCTCTGCTCTGCCCATTTCCGAGAAGAGAAAACGAAAACCCCAGACCCGAGACGGGGGAAGCCTGGCCCGTGGGTGCCTCTGTTGTCACCCGATCCGAAGCCAGACACTGGGAAGCGGGGCCTCTGCCCGTACCCCCACTCTGAGCAGGGCCCCTGCCTGTACCCATGCTCGGTTCAGTCACCAAGGCCTTCCAGCATGTTCTCCTCTGTGGACAAAGATCCCAGCTCCTGGATGGTGTCGACCCGGCGACACACACACCTGGGGAACACACCTCCCCACACCCAGGTGTGCTGAGACGCCTTCACGGGCAGAACAGGGCGACCCTCCTGAAAACGAGAGGCTCGGGGCTCACTGTGTGGGGATCATGTGAGCAGACAGACCACAGCATCAGACCAAGGACTGCTTATCACACAAGTATCCCAAGAATCTGCAGAATTTGCAAGGAAGATAAAGGTGGATTAAAAAAAGTATCTGTTCCTCATTTGTATTTCCTAACATAAACTTTAGCAGAAAATTCATGATTTTTCCCTCAAAGGCACAAAACTGCGGAATTTAGCCAAACCCATTCTACACCAATTGCAAATCCACCTTCATCCTTGGACGTGCGCCGACCGCCAGAGCCACTCGCTCTGTTGCTGTGAACCATCACAGGGCCGCAGATGCCGGTCTGTAGGGGCGGTTATGAAATGTAATTGTCCACGAGGAGCTCTTTCTAAAGAATATGAGTGAACCTACTCCCTGCTGAATGTGAAAGAGTTTCCTTGAAAGGCAACAAAATGAATTGTCTTCTGAAAACGAAAAGGATTTCTAAAACATTCCATGTGCCTTGGTGAAAGGCAAGGCTTGCCCCCCAAAAGGCACACTCCTCAGGAAAAAGGGAATTGCTCAGGATCAGAATTTTTCCAAAGCCTCCCATCGTTCTGGATGCCTTCAGTGACCATGAAGGATGCAGTTGCCTTTGTCCACAGGACCCAGACAGAGGGCGGGATGGGCAAGAAAGGAACTTTCTAGTGTCACCTCCCAGGGTGTGTGTGAGTACGTGAGCAGTTCCACAGTGGAGACCAGCGACAGCCGGCCACGTGGGGAGAGAACACCCTTCCGCCTCACATTTTGTAAGTGTAAACCAGGGAAGGAGATCGCATTTCCAGTGATGGCCCCGGGGGGAGAAAGATAAGGTGAAGGGGCAGTCATGAGCCCTGGCAAATTACAGACATAGCTCCAGCAGCAAGAAAACACCATAAACTTAGAAGATTTAGGTGAATTCCTCATTTTTTGTACACGAGAGTGAAAGAAACCCCCAATATTTAAAAATGCATGTCTTTAAAGATGCACGTTTACCTCTGCAGATAATTTCAGCCTCCAGTGTGATTCTGTCATTTATGTGCTCATTTGTTTAAATTGGATCACCACAGAAACCTTCATGGGGTAAATGGAGATTTGGGCACACATGGTACTTTACTTGATTGGTACAAAAAGGGAAGGAGAGGACTTGTTTTTGTCATTTGGGAGTCTACACGGTCGTCAGGGAATGTGAGTGGGTGTTCTCCCAGGAGACCTAGGTCTGAACGGGGATGTAAAGCAGCTGTTCCTCTGAGGTTTCGCTTCTCTTGGATTCCACGCAGGGTTTTAACTGAATACTGAGAACTTGCAAGATGACTAGAGTACACAGAATAATAATGCATGAAACATTTGTGTATCTCCTACCTTGTTTTAGAAAAAAGAATTGGCTATCCCAAACTAAACATAGGCAATAACAAATATTATTATAAGTCCCTAATACCCAAAGCAATCTACACATTTAATGTAATCCCCATCAAAAGATCAACAGCATTTTTCACAGAACTAGAGCAAACAATCTTCAAATTTATATGGAACCATACAAGACTCTGAGTAGCCAAAGCAATCTTGAAAAAGAAGAACAAAACTAGAGGTATCACAGTCCCAGATTTCAAGATATGCCAGAGCTATAGTCATCAAAACAGTATGGTCCTAGCACAAAAAGAAACATATATATCAATGGGACAGAACAGAGATCCCAGAAATAAAACCATGATTATATGATCAACTAATCCAGACAAAGGAAGCAAGAATATGTAATGGGAAAAAGACAGTCTCTTCAATAAATAGTGTTGAGAAAACTGAACAGCTACATGCAAAAGAATGAAATTGGACCACTTTCAAAACACCAACACAAAAATAAACTCAAAATGGATTAAAGACCAAAATGTGAGACCTGAAACCATAAAAATCCTAGAAGAGAACATAGGCAGTAATTTCTCTGACACTGGCCGTAGCACCACAATTGTCTCCTATGGCAAGGAAAGCAAAGGCAAAACTAAACTATTGGAACTACATCAAAACAAAAAGCTTCTGAACATCAAAAGAAACAATCAATAACACTAGAAGGCAACCTTTGGAATAGGAGCAGATATTTGCAAATGACATATCTGACAAAGGGTTAGTATATAAAATATATAAAGTACTGATAGAACTCAACACAAAAGACGCCAAATAATCCAGTGAACAAATAGGCAGAAGGCATGAACAGATATTTTCCAAAGAAGACATCCAGATGGCTAACAGACACATGAAAAGATATTCAACACTGCTCATCATCAGGGAAATGCAAATCAAAATTACAATAAGATGTCACCTCACACCTGTTAGAATGGCTAAAACAAACAAACAAGAAATAACAAATGTTGGCAAGGATACGGAGAAAGGAGAACCCTCTTGCAATGTTGGTGGGAATACAAATTGGTGCAGCCACTGTGAAAAACAGTATGGAGGTTCCTCAAAAAGTTTTAAAAAGAACTACCCTACAATCCCACAATTATACTCCTGGGTATTTACACAGAAAATATGAAAACAGTATTTTGAAGGTATACATGCCCCATGCTTATTGCAGCACCCAGGACGGACGGAAGTGACGAAGGTCCGGGTCCGGCTTTCGAGCGCAGACAGAAGCCGTCAGATGTGACTGGCCTCTCTGACTCACAGAAGGAGCACTTATTGTATCTGTGTCACGGCGAGCGTGCAGATTCCAGCGCTAGATGTGAAATATACAAACTGGGCAGGGAAAGAAAGGCAGGGGGCAGGAGTGACGAGTGGCATAGATCTGCGTCTCGATCAGGGCTCGCAGGGGCCGACGCCTTCCAAGGCGCCCGTGGTGCTCGAGGGGCATCTCACAGGACGGCGGGCAAACGATGGCACTCCCACGAGGGACGGGCGCCTTTGGGAGCTGGGAGGGGCGCTGCAGAAGGAGGAGGGGCCGGGCCAGCCTCAACAGAGACTCATTGCCAGCCGCCGGTGTCCCAAAGCCTCTGCAGACACAGGTGGCTCACGGGCAGGCGTCTTTCGTCTGTGCCATCTCTGCAATTAAGTGAATGCAGGGAGCAGAGTTTTGGCGAGCACATGGGTGCCGCCAGGAAGCCAGCTGAGTCTGAGGCATCTCGGGCACGTTATCCAGCTTCTGGGGCCACTGTAAGAGGGGAGTGGGGGAGGGGAGGGCCTGTGGCTGAGCCGCCATCCACCCCTTGGAGGGAAGTCCAGTTCCAGAGGACACACCTAGTCAGCCCCTGGGGTTACTGGAACCTTCCACGCTGCCTGCACGGTTCCCTACACTGGTGTGAGATGGGGGGGGGATTAGGAGGGAGCCAGAAGTGAGCATAAGCCGCACCAGTGAGTGATCCAGTCTTACTGGAAAGCAGCCCAGTCGTAGCCAACGGGACTTTATGTTTTATAATTCGTTCCTGCTGCAGCCGAGACCAAGCGGCTCCCAGGGGGATCCTGGAGGAACCCACGCGGACAATCCCTCTGCGGGTGCCTGGGTGCACCCGGGGAGGCTGGCGTGCACGGGGATGTGGAGGTGAAAGCACCACACCTCCAAGTGTTTTAACCAGGTGCGTCCTGCTGGGTTCTAACTTTTGACGTGCAGACGTGGCAGGTCGGACCTGCGCTCCTGGGCAGCCCCGTGCTGGGTGACGTAGGCAGCTGGCTCCACCTCTCTGGGCCTCACATGCCTTTAAAGTGGAAGGAAGAAAAGCCCTCTCGCTGCCCAGGGGTGAGAAGGAAGTACTCTTTGGGGGCCAGTGAGGGCGGGGGGAAGCTGGGCTCCAGGCTCCACCGGCTCCCCTCCCTGCGTCCCTCCCGGCAGGTGCATCGACCCTCCTGACGGCTGGTGTACTGCAGAGACCTTTCCAAGGGCTCCCACAGGCGTGCGTGTCCCCAAGGTCAGGGGAAGGGGAGGGGTAGGAAGAGCGCGGCCCTCGCGAGGCCCCAGGCGACGCCACACAAGGAGCCTGTAAGGAGAGCTCCCGCCCACCGCCCACCGCAGAGCAGCCCAGCGCACTTCTGCTGGCTCCAGACTGTGGTCCCCGCGCAGGCGACAAGCCAGGCAGCACACAGGGGACTCCAGGACGGCCCCTCCCCAACCTTCAGAACCGGAGAGGCTAACGGGCTATTTCTGAGGCACCGCGAGTGCGTTTTCACAGGCAACGGGGTGACATTATTGTGACACAACGGTCTTCCCAGAAGTCACCCCGACCCTCTCAAGTGCCCCCAGACCTCCCGGAAGGTGGCGCCTGAGCGCAGAGCTGACCGCGGGGCGGGAGCAGGGTCAGGGGTGACTGAAGTGCGGAACCGGTCGCCCGATACTGCCCCTCACCGTGTGCTTGGGCTCAAGCGCAACCTCCCCCTCCACCCCCCGCCGAGAAAGTAATGCTTCTTCTAAGCTGGTCTGTCTCGATCAAAACTTCACCACACGTCAAAACAAAAACTTCAGGCTGCACTTGGCAGTCCCACTCCTGAAATATTTAATCAATCTTTAGAAAGTTCAAGACCACCGGACCCAGGACGGACGAAGTGACAAAGGTCAGGGTCATGCAATTAGGAAGAGCCCCGTAAGCTTTATTCCCATTTCATAGCCGAGAAAGTAAAGTTCAGAAGACGGAATTTAGCTTTGAGGGTATCATGTCTTTAGGGAAGTATTTTAGTTAAAAATAGGGATTGTTTTAACATATTCTAAATATATCTTACGTGGAATAAACTGTTACAGTAGCTCTAAGTATCAGACATTTCTAAATTATTGGTTAGCACAATACAGAGAGATAAGACCTTACGCTAGCAGGTAGCCTTGAAAACAATACGAACTTACAAGAACCTGTTCTTTATAAACCCCGGAATGGGGGGTTCACAAGTTTAATAATGGAAAGAGCAGAGACTTTCTTAAATCTCTACCGGGTGGCTGGCAAGAATAGCTGGTGAGAAGTGCGTGCGAGAAATTATTTGGGTTTTAATTCCCTGCCAGTGGTTGTTACCTGTAGAGCTTCTTTAGCAAAGCTGATTCCTCTCAACGTCTAGTTTTCCGTCCGTCGAGACGGAGATGGGACACCTGCGCGCTTCAGGGTCCAGGAAGGTGACGGGCCCGACAGCCACGGGCCCGACCACACGTCAGCAACAGAACTGCCCTCGCTTCTTACAGACGGCTCGTATGTCACGTAAGGCGCAGAATGAGGCAAACAGGGAGTTAATTAGGGCCCCAAAGAGCTAATCTTCCACATGTATCTTAACTGGAAAAGTTCAACTTTCTTGTAATAACAGTTTTTTAAAATAAATAACTGCTTCATAATTGGCAGCGAGCCAAAGGGCGATGTGCTTCTGTCATTGGCCTCTGGTGCAATTGGGTCGTGTTTGCTATTGCAGAGCAATGTTTTCCCTGGGCTGTGGGCACTTGCCCAGTGTGGGCGTGGCCAGCAAGGCGTCTCCCCCAGGGGGGGGGAATGGGGGTGCCGGGAGGGACGGGCGGAGGTCCTCGCTGGCCACAGAGGCGGGTCCAAGCGCTGCAGTGAATTTGCTAAAATCTACCCACGAGGACCCCTGAGTCATTGCCAACAGAGAGGAGGATTAACATGGACTTACGGCAGCAGGAGTTAAAATCCCACCGGGGTGGTAACTTTTGCTTTCTTTGATTTTTAAAATCTCGAAAGCAATGTTTTCACAAGTCCGCGCACTCTGCCACGGACCATTAATGGGGTTTTCGCTTCTATTAGACTTTAACGGTCAGCAGATTCTGTTGTTGCCATTACAATTCCTACTTCCCTGGGTCCTGGGTCCGATCGGCCCCAGCACCGGTACTGGGGCCCGGCAGCCGGCACCCAGATGCTCCGTGGACGCGTGCTGTGGGGCGGGCATCTGGGTCCTAGGGATGGAGTGTGCCAGTCACGAGTACCGGTGAGGAATCCCCAGGGGCTCGCGAGTGCGCTGTTGTTTTTGGAGGTGGTCTAACTGTGCATTCGAGAAGAAGGAAAAGTAGGAGAAAGATAGTGGATTTGCACAGAAGAGGTTTATCTGATTTTTGAATCGTGGGTCGAATACTGAGGGGAAAACTGTAGAATTTAGACTGATAGGGTGCAGACAGGGTAGCCCAGAAACGGGGTAACCTAAATAAAGGTAATAAGGCAAGGCCGTGATATCGCCAAGGGACACCATCACTTCCTTTCTGGGAACGCTAACCACAGACAGACGACCCCGGGAGAGCTGCAGGTGACCCGCCCCCCCCACGGGCAGCAGCCCGGCCCAACCTGCCCTGCACGAGAAGACTGCTAACCTCGAGGATCCCAGCGTCGCCTACGCCATCCGCCCCAGTGGTGAGTGGGGCTCGTGACCCGTGACATGTCCATCAATAGGGCAGACTGAACACGAAGAGGAAGTGGCCATCTGTCCCATCCACCCCAGTGAAGGCCACACACCCTTCCTGAAATTCACCCAAAGCAAACAGGGTCTAGTTTGAAAAGCGCGTGTTTTGAGGATGTTGGGCCATCTCACAAAAGTAGGCGTGGGGGAGGGGAACCTTCTTAAGTTCAGAAGCTCGTTGTTTAGGATGAAAATAGCGTTGAGGGAGGACAGACTTGGAGTCTGGGCCCCTGGTTGGCCACGACCTGGCCACCTGACCTTGAGCAAGTCACCTAAACTCTGGCTCGGCTCCCACTTGTCAAGGGGGCGGTGACTCCTGCCTGAGCCCAGGTGGGGGTTGGGGGGGCGCGCCCGGTTCAGGTAACACAGCCGCACCTGACACATGTAGGGGGTGGGAACCGCGGATGGCCTCTGCGGGGAGCCCGCCGCGCCCAGACAGCGCCTGGCGAAGAGGATCTGGGAGTCCTCATTTCAGAAACCAAGCTGTGGACAAAACCCTCAGCTGCAGCCCGGGCGCGGGTGCGCAGCCTCAGTGGGGGCTCCTGCTGGGCGTCCGCAGGTGCGCAGGCCATGCGGCCGCTCGGCAGAGCCGCCATGCTCTCTGTGCTGCGATCCAGATCCCGGGACAAAAGAGCCGGGCCGTTCCACACTCCGCATCTACAGGCAGGCTCGTCACTGCAAAGGGGCGCGTGCAGACCTGTGGGCGTGAGCAGCACAAGACGGGGGGCTGAGCGTGGAGGGCGATGGGGCGTCAGGGGTTCAGCGAGAGCGGGGAACTGGGTACGAGGGAGAACAAGAGCATTCCGGTGGCTGTTCACGGGCTGGACCTCACGGCAGGCGTCGGGGGCCAGCAGCGAGCCACAGACGGTGTGTTTAGGACCCGCAGGAAAGCTTACGGTAACCTAGGTGACAGCAGGGGGCGGAAGCAGTTTCCAGGGGAAGCACTTGGACGGCTCATACAACAGAGGTCAGAGCAGATGTGCAGATGCTGGTGTGCATGGGAACACACGGGGCCCAGGAGAAAGGAGGCAGGGAGGCCGAGGGAGGCTGACCAGCCTCAGTTTGGGTCTCTGACTCAACGGCAAGCGGGCCTCAGGGTGGTCTGGTGACACCCCCATTTCCTCCCATATCGTGTCACTGGAGGGAAATTCCTCAGGGATCCAGACCCCCGTCCGCCTCCCCTCCTGGCTGGTGACCAGTCTCGCTCCAGGAGAAGCGCCCAAACAGAAAGGCCCTCCCCGGCCTGCTGCTACACGGACAGATAAAACTCTCCATGTAAAAACAGGTCATAGGAAGCTGGCCTTGGGCCTTGCTCTGTATCGTAAGTCATGTTGAGACGGGCCTTCCCGATGCAGGGGGAGAGGGCCGGGCACACCCTCCCCCAGCAGGAGGCCCCGAGGTCCCGGTAGCCCGCCTCCGTCACCTGGGTGAACGCTGGGCCCTGCTGTCCCCAAGAGGCTCCGTGCCAGCGAGGCCGGGCACAGGCTGTACCCCCCGAGGAGGCCCAGCAGCTGGGACAAGCCAGGCGGGGTCCAGAGCGGAGGCGCCTGGAGCCTGAGGAGAGGGGTGGGCGTGCCCTTTCCTGTAGACGCTCCCCCCCTGGCACGGAGGGTTCTGGCCCACGTGTCTGCAACCCCAGGATGGTAAGTGCTACTTCCTGGAGGCGCTGCGGAAACCAGTTAATATTTTACAGGCACCCGAAGATACAAACCCTGGGTCAGAGGAGAGTAACCCCCCGCGGGGGCCTGGCCTTCTGGGACCGGCCCACGGGCACCCCCTCCTTGGCCCCGGCATGGAGTCATGCGTGCGGCATTACACGGGCGTGTAGGCCACACAGCCCAGGGCGCCGGCCATCAGCCACACCTGCCGCTCACCAGAGATCGGGGGTGCCTCGTGACCCGGGGCGCCGTCGGCGGCGGGGAGAAGGGACGCAGACGCTCTGGGTCTCGCTGGGAGGCAGGGCTGGCGGTCAAATGGTAGCACAATGTTTGTTCAACACAGTGCATCTCACCCACCTCCAGAACGACTCATACATTCCTTGACATCAGGCGTGATAGCTCATGATCGTTAGGCACGCGGAAGAAACGCGTCTGCTCGGGCCGTGCGTTTCCATGTGGCCTGGGGCCAAAAGGGCTTAGTCTGAGTCTTAACAAAGATAAACCCGTGTTTCTTTCCAAAAACACAGAGAACATCCGAATCCTAGGACTGTTGATCTAAAATCTCCAGGTTCGAACCCCCAACCTGAGTGGTCCCACGGGACACAGCGGGCCTCACGGGCACCTTGTCTTCACACAGGCATGCAGCACAGGACTGAGCGACTTCTTTCCGGAACCTTCCAGGTTGCAATCAGGGAAAAGCATGCTACGCTCGGTCACCCACCCACCATGGCCCACAGGAGACACGGCTCGGAGCCGTCTGGGGGCCCCCTGGCTCTCCCTGGCACGGAGGGTTTGCACTTCTGAGACACAGTGGAGAGACTGGTGAGTGGCGATTGTAAGGAAAGAAATGGCAGGAAGACGCGTTGCGGGAGAGCAGGGCGCAGTGACGGGGCTGTGGGTTTGGACCCAGGAAGCTGGCAGCAGCCAACAGGATGGGGAGACCACGTGGCAGGTGCCAGCTGGACATGTCAGCACTGTGGCCTCTTCGTGTTCCCGCTGCACTGAGGTAGGGACACGACTGAGCTCCCCGTTTGCAGATGACGAACCTCTGGGGTCTAGAGAGCTCAGGCGTCCCCATCGAACGACGGCTCCTGAGTTCTGGCTCCAGCTCGGCCTCAAACTGGCCTGGGGACTCGGGGATGACCCCCAGTCCCTTCTGAGAAGGGACTTCCCCGTGCACTGAAGCCTGGCTTTAGTAAGGAAAAGCGCTCCATCCGAAGGTCAGAGGGGCACCTCTTCCTGCATTTCAGGCCTTTTAATGCTCGCTCTCCTAGTAGAAAATACATTAGCGACAGCTTCACAAAGCCTTCCTTCTGCGTAAAAGCCACCCAGAGCAACAGCAAATGGTGACGCTTTACACGGCTACATCGTGCAGTGAAGGTCCTTTTCAATCCGTTCCTGGAAAATGGCACTTAAAGGACTAATTAATTACAGGGGCGCCTGGGGGGCTCCGTCAGTTAAGCGTCCGACTTCGGCTCAGGTCATGGTCTCACGGTTCGTGGGTTGGAGCCCCAAGTCGGGCTCTGTGCTGACAGCTCGGACCCTGGAGCCTGTCTTTGGATTCTGTGTCTCCCTCTCTCTCCGACCCTCCCCTGCTCATGCTATCTCTGTCTCTTTCAAAAGTAAATAAACTTTGAAAAAATAAAGGAATAATTATGTAACAAGCAATCAAGAGTGCAGCAAGCACACCGCAAACACAACGCTGCCGGAAGCTGCATTGTGCCCTTGAGCTTTTTAAGCAGTTTCTGTGCAGCATTTGGTTTCTAAGTGGCACCTTTAAGGCTTAAACGGATCAATAGCCTCTCAGAAGGCACTGACTCATTACTACCAGGTTGAGGCCTTATGGTTTTTCTGTTCCATCAAAACCAAGATCGTCTGGGACGGCTTTGCATAGGCTATAAAGTGCTTCCCCAGTAGACTGCTATAAAATTATCCCGAGGTGTCTTAACCCTTCACACTCCATACACACCACAGCGTGTCTCATCGCGGATTG
>NW_027527956.1:6830495-6842827 GCF_008692635.1 Crocuta crocuta
TGGGAACACACGGGGCCCAGGAGAAAGGAGGCAGGGAGGCCGAGGGAGGCTGACCAGCCTCAGTTTGGGTCTCTGACTCAACGGCAAGCGGGCCTCAGGGTGGTCTGGTGACACCCCCATTTCCTCCCATATCGTGTCACTGGAGGGAAATTCCTCAGGGATCCAGACCCCCGTCCGCCTCCCCTCCTGGCTGGTGACCAGTCTCGCTCCAGGAGAAGCGCCCAAACAGAAAGGCCCTCCCCGGCCTGCTGCTACACGGACAGATAAAACTCTCCATGTAAAAACAGGTCATAGGAAGCTGGCCTTGGGCCTTGCTCTGTATCGTAAGTCATGTTGAGACGGGCCTTCCCGATGCAGGGGGAGAGGGCCGGGCACACCCTCCCCCAGCAGGAGGCCCCGAGGTCCCGGTAGCCCGCCTCCGTCACCTGGGTGAACGCTGGGCCCTGCTGTCCCCAAGAGGCTCCGTGCCAGCGAGGCCGGGCACAGGCTGTACCCCCCGAGGAGGCCCAGCAGCTGGGACAAGCCAGGCGGGGTCCAGAGCGGAGGCGCCTGGAGCCTGAGGAGAGGGGTGGGCGTGCCCTTTCCTGTAGACGCTCCCCCCCTGGCACGGAGGGTTCTGGCCCACGTGTCTGCAACCCCAGGATGGTAAGTGCTACTTCCTGGAGGCGCTGCGGAAACCAGTTAATATTTTACAGGCACCCGAAGATACAAACCCTGGGTCAGAGGAGAGTAACCCCCCGCGGGGGCCTGGCCTTCTGGGACCGGCCCACGGGCACCCCCTCCTTGGCCCCGGCATGGAGTCATGCGTGCGGCATTACACGGGCGTGTAGGCCACACAGCCCAGGGCGCCGGCCATCAGCCACACCTGCCGCTCACCAGAGATCGGGGGTGCCTCGTGACCCGGGGCGCCGTCGGCGGCGGGGAGAAGGGACGCAGACGCTCTGGGTCTCGCTGGGAGGCAGGGCTGGCGGTCAAATGGTAGCACAATGTTTGTTCAACACAGTGCATCTCACCCACCTCCAGAACGACTCATACATTCCTTGACATCAGGCGTGATAGCTCATGATCGTTAGGCACGCGGAAGAAACGCGTCTGCTCGGGCCGTGCGTTTCCATGTGGCCTGGGGCCAAAAGGGCTTAGTCTGAGTCTTAACAAAGATAAACCCGTGTTTCTTTCCAAAAACACAGAGAACATCCGAATCCTAGGACTGTTGATCTAAAATCTCCAGGTTCGAACCCCCAACCTGAGTGGTCCCACGGGACACAGCGGGCCTCACGGGCACCTTGTCTTCACACAGGCATGCAGCACAGGACTGAGCGACTTCTTTCCGGAACCTTCCAGGTTGCAATCAGGGAAAAGCATGCTACGCTCGGTCACCCACCCACCATGGCCCACAGGAGACACGGCTCGGAGCCGTCTGGGGGCCCCCTGGCTCTCCCTGGCACGGAGGGTTTGCACTTCTGAGACACAGTGGAGAGACTGGTGAGTGGCGATTGTAAGGAAAGAAATGGCAGGAAGACGCGTTGCGGGAGAGCAGGGCGCAGTGACGGGGCTGTGGGTTTGGACCCAGGAAGCTGGCAGCAGCCAACAGGATGGGGAGACCACGTGGCAGGTGCCAGCTGGACATGTCAGCACTGTGGCCTCTTCGTGTTCCCGCTGCACTGAGGTAGGGACACGACTGAGCTCCCCGTTTGCAGATGACGAACCTCTGGGGTCTAGAGAGCTCAGGCGTCCCCATCGAACGACGGCTCCTGAGTTCTGGCTCCAGCTCGGCCTCAAACTGGCCTGGGGACTCGGGGATGACCCCCAGTCCCTTCTGAGAAGGGACTTCCCCGTGCACTGAAGCCTGGCTTTAGTAAGGAAAAGCGCTCCATCCGAAGGTCAGAGGGGCACCTCTTCCTGCATTTCAGGCCTTTTAATGCTCGCTCTCCTAGTAGAAAATACATTAGCGACAGCTTCACAAAGCCTTCCTTCTGCGTAAAAGCCACCCAGAGCAACAGCAAATGGTGACGCTTTACACGGCTACATCGTGCAGTGAAGGTCCTTTTCAATCCGTTCCTGGAAAATGGCACTTAAAGGACTAATTAATTACAGGGGCGCCTGGGGGGCTCCGTCAGTTAAGCGTCCGACTTCGGCTCAGGTCATGGTCTCACGGTTCGTGGGTTGGAGCCCCAAGTCGGGCTCTGTGCTGACAGCTCGGACCCTGGAGCCTGTCTTTGGATTCTGTGTCTCCCTCTCTCTCCGACCCTCCCCTGCTCATGCTATCTCTGTCTCTTTCAAAAGTAAATAAACTTTGAAAAAATAAAGGAATAATTATGTAACAAGCAATCAAGAGTGCAGCAAGCACACCGCAAACACAACGCTGCCGGAAGCTGCATTGTGCCCTTGAGCTTTTTAAGCAGTTTCTGTGCAGCATTTGGTTTCTAAGTGGCACCTTTAAGGCTTAAACGGATCAATAGCCTCTCAGAAGGCACTGACTCATTACTACCAGGTTGAGGCCTTATGGTTTTTCTGTTCCATCAAAACCAAGATCGTCTGGGACGGCTTTGCATAGGGTATAAAGTGCTTCCCCAGTAGACTGCTATAAAATTATCCCGAGGTGTCTTAACCCTTCACACTCCATACACACCACAGCGTGTCTCATCGCGGATTGCGACGAGGGGCGGGAACAGCTAAAGCCGGAGCAGAACCGACTTGAGAGAACAAAGCAGCAGGATGCGCGGGAGAAAACAGGCTTCTGGCAGAAAGCCCGA
Source organism: Crocuta crocuta (assembly GCF_008692635.1). NCBI lineage: Eukaryota > Metazoa > Chordata > Mammalia > Carnivora > Hyaenidae > Crocuta > Crocuta crocuta. Next base: position 6,833,249 of record NW_027527956.1, read on the forward strand.
TTCTAGTCTCGTCTGCCTTCGGCAGCGAGGAGGACTTGGACGGGCCCCCTGGCCTCTCTGGGCCCCGTCTGCTGTCCTTCCCGGGGCTGGAGGGGCTGGAGGAGGGTGGCTCCAGGCCCGGCGGCCGCCACCAGCGCTGAGTCCCCCGGGGCTGGGCACGGGCTCTGCACACCCGCGCCTCTAGACTGGAGCGTTTCCTGACAAGGTTTAGGCAGAGCCGCCCACACGGTTAAGACTGCTGACAGCCGCTTGCCGAAGCCAGAAGCCAAGTCCAGGATGAGATGCTATGAAAACTCACGATGTGAGCATCTACCTGGGGCTCGGCGCCAGAAGGAGCATCGAAGCCACAGGGCGGAGGGAGCCGGACTGCGTCCTGTGTGCGCGCACATCCGCACCTGTGTGCACACGCCTGTGCATGCCTGTGCTCTCTCTCCCTCTCGTCTGAGATCTAGGGCACTAGCAGGACACACACGTGCTGTCCCCCTTTGAAGGGGATCCTCGTACCTCATCTAACATACTTTGGCCTGAGACCTTTCTAGAGAGAGACACGGTCTGCGTGGGAAGGAAAACCCCACAGGCCGTCGGAGGCCTAGCTTCAGGATGAGCAGGCGCAACGGCCTGTACAACAAAGGCGGGGCCTTTGGTTCGGGCATACCGCGTCCCCAGCGCTACAACGGTCCCCAGTGCGCAGTAGGTGCTCAACAAATCACTGCTAAGTGAATGGCAGACAACAGAATGAGACCATGAAGCAATCCTCCCAGCCATGTCTGCACACCCCCATTCACGTGCGCGCGCACACGCGCACACACACACACAAACACACACACACCAAGGCACACGTGTGCTTGGAGACCTGTCACTGTTCTGTGGCCTCACACTGAACGACAGCAATGTGTGGGGAGGCCTGAGGGGAGGAAAGGCCAGGAGGTTTGTCCAGCCCGGTGCACCATGAGGAGCATTTCAGACCCAGGGCCACTGAAGGCCCATCTCTGGGCAGAGCCCCCTGAAAACGGAAGCACTTGCTCAAGAAGGAAGTGGAGAGGAAGTGTGGGTACTCACGCTGGTTGGGGCGCTGAGCACGGAGGGCGGCGGCCAGAGTCTCGGGTGCCACCCTCAGCTCCACGCTGAGCCTCCAACACTCGGCTGCAGGGGACCAGAGCAGATGTGGGGGGCGGGGAAGCCCCGGACCCGCAGCCTCCACACACACGCTGTGTGCAGGCGCCCTCGGCCAAGGGCAAATGCAGCCTCCGATGGGGCCGGGAGGGGATCCCGCGTGGAGGGGGGGGGCGCAGCCCTTCAGAAGGACCCAGCGTCCACCACCCCCCTGCTCAGCTCACCAGTCACCAGTTACGACAGGCTGGGTGACACCAGGCAGAAACAAATTACAGCATGTAATAGATGTCGAGGGGTGGGCGTTCTTCCGTGAGTTAATTACCTTCCCAGGGTGCTAATTTAGACATTATATTCTAATAAAACTGTCCAAATGTCGTTAAATAGACACACCGGAAGCCAGGCTACTCCCAGCAGCATCTGGTGCCGCGACTGGCCTCTGGGTGGAGGGCAGCTGGGTTGCCTGGACAGGGGAGCCATCTCTGTGCGAGCCAGGCGGCCCCCCCAGAGGCTGTCCTAAAACCTCGGCTCGCTGCTCTTCTTTCTTGCATGAAGCCTCCAGGCACCGCTTGGGGCCTGGGCTTCCCTCCCTGCACGTTGCCGTGTCTGCCTTACCCCGGCCTCCGCCAGGCACCAGCCGGGCCTGTGCTTAGTCAGGGGGCCTGGAGAGTCCCAGCCCGAGGACCAGGAAGACCTGCCTAAGAGGCGGAGGTGGAGACGCTGGGATTTGGGGCCCAGGGCAACGGCCTTCCGGGACCCCACCCGATGACAGGTGTCAAGGTCGTTAGGTGTCACTCCGCTGAAGGAGGTCAGGGACACACCCTGTGGGCTGAGTCGAGGTGACTTCCTCGCGTTCCTCTTTGAGCCCATGTCATGAGAGCAAATGAAGCCCTGTCTCCGAGATGTAGCGTGTGAGGTGACTGGGTATCAGTAGCCCACGGAAAGGCAGCACCCGGGAACTTCTCTTTCTTCAGGAGCAAATCCAGCTGTGATTTCATTTTTAGAGTGGTTTGACATTCGTCCCGGTTCTAATGTACTTTCCCAGTAAAATGCACTCTTCTGATAGCTGTACTGGGTGTTGCTAATCCTCCGTCAGGATGTATCTATGGATCTGTATTTATATATAGTGTTAGGACGGTTACCTAACGTGGCTTCGACCGTGGCGTTTCACCACATTTCAGGAAGTTCATTTGCCAACTCTGTGTGCTCCCACCCCCCTTCACAGAGCAGTTTCCAACCACCACCCCGAAATGGTTTAAATCCTTCTCTCTTCAAAAATAAGTCCCGACATACGAAAACAACGGCAGAATAAAAGAATCATCTCCCGTTTGGAATCGCACCACCTTTCACACAGCAACACAAAATGATGTGCTGAAGCTACGAATGTGTCTTCCCTGTCTCTGAAATGTAACTGATCGTCTGTATGTTTCTAGGAAGGACAGTGTGGCTGGTGGTGACACTCACACATCCCTGGTCTCAGCTTTTCCAAGCTTAGTACATTTTCAGACACCAAAGAACCAGAATACAAACAGAATAAAAACAACCACAGCACCCTCCCTGCCGCACGCACACCCCCACCCCCCGCCCGACACACACACACCAGGCTCCTAATTCTATTAAATCCCTGCTTAAATGTGTCTGGCCTTTCAAGCAGCACAGGAGGCTGAGTCAGTCCTGTGACCGGGCGCATCTCTCCTGTACAGTCCAGACCCCGCTGCTGGTCGGCTGCACGGTGACGAGGCGATCGGAGCCGTCCCTCCGCGGCTGCAGCAAACATGAGCCCCACACACTATGCCAACGACACCCAGGCCAGAAAACGTATTTGTGAGCTTCCCAGGACGCACGGGCACAGTGGCACATCGACGCCCCTCGTCAGCAAAACGCTACAAACCATGGATGGGGGCCCCTGCTGCTAAAAGCTGAGCAGGGAGGGCGCGCGTCCTGGAGACACAGGGAGGCGGGGGCCCCAGGAACGCCGGACAGGCCCCCCGGAGCGGCGGGGGGGGCGGCTGGGGGGCTGGGCGGGAAGGGGGTGCAGGACAGAGACCGCCTCATACCCTCTACCTCGTCTCCAGGCTGTGCTCTGGGAACCTGTCTGTGTGCATCTAACCCCCTCATAACACGGACAAGCCTCTCGGGCCAAGAGCCACACCCGTTTTACCCTCGTGGACCTGGACACGCCACGTGGCGCACAGTCCACGAGCTTCAAAAGATTCATCAGGCATTCGCCGCATTTGGGAAGCCTGGTGGCTCTACAGGTTTTGCTTTTATAGCAAGTTTAGCCAAAATGTTAGGTTTCAGGCATCCGGGCACCTGGATGAGAACGAGGGTATCTGTAAATACTCCTTGGTAGAGGCGCCAGCGCTCACGAGGCAGGAAACAGAAAGCTACTCTCCGAATGTGGAGAAAGTAACAAACAAGACACATAAATGTCTTGTAACAAACAAGACAAATAAAAAATATAAAAGTATAGAATTTATTTCCCATGGGTCCCTCTTTCTTTTTTTAAAAATATTTTAATGTTTATTTATTTTTGAGAGAGGGAGAGAGAGAGAGACAGTGTGAGCAGGGGAGGGACAGAGAGAGAGGGAGACACAGAATCGGAAGCAGCTCCAGGCTCTGAGCTGTCAGCATGGAGCCCGACGCGGGGCTCGAACCCATGAACCATGAGATCATGACCTGAGCTGAAGTTGGCTCTCAACCGCCTGAGCCACCCAGGCGCCCCCATGGGATCCTCTTTTTAACATAAAGTCACTTGATCAGTGAAACGTGCAGATTTTGGTGACCTTATGAAAATGTGTGTGAGCACACGCATGTCTCTTCGGATAATCCCGTGTAGACTGGCCATGTCTCCTTCCTTCCCTTAGAGCAGGCTCCTCGGAGCTGCCTGGGGACCTCAGGAAATACACATGCCTGCGCCCCATCCTGTGACTGCAGCTGGGGCAGTGGAAATGGGGGCCTGGGACTCTGCGATCCGCGGGAATTCTGGATGAAATGTGTGCAGCTGGTTGGCCAACCAGCCAAGGGGACTCTGGCGTCAGCCCTGTCCCAGCAGCCACGTGAGAAGACACGGAGCCCGTGGGCTCCCTGCCAGCCGGCCACCACGCCAATTCTGCACCCCGCTCGTGATCAAAACAGAGGCGGGAGGTTTGCTCTGTGTGCGGTTCCCTCCAGGTGTCCAGGGGGCCCTGGGTGAGGAGGGGCTACGCCCGTGTGAGCCCTCCTTCCTCTGGGTTCCGGCTGCTGGCGGAGGAGGGGGTGGCCTCATGTGTCTGCATGATCGGGGCTGGAGGAGCCGAGCCCGCACCCGGCTTTCTGCTCCCTGCCAGGGCGTCGGGACGTGGCTGGGGTGGGGCCTCACCAGGCGGGGGCTGACTCTGAGCGGCGGATGAGGCCATGGGGAGCCCTACCTTCACCACCCTTACTTCAAACACGGGCCGCAGGGGCGCCCGGGGGCTCCCTCAGTTAAGCGTCTGACTCTTAATTTCAGCTCAGGTCAGGATCTCACGGTTTGTGGGATCGAGCCCCACGTCGGGCTCTGTGCTGACAGCTCAGAGTCTGCTTCGGACTCTCTCTCCCCCTCTCTCTGCCCCTCCCCTGCTTGCTCACACCTGCGTGCACCCTCTCTCTCTCCCTCCCTCTCTCTAAATAAATAAACTCTAAAACAAAACAAGACGAAGCCACAAGACCCACCACACTCACCACCATCTCCCCCAAACCCCTCACCCTCACCCGGCTGGACTGCAGCGAGGACCAGCCTCTCTCTGAAACACGACTCTCACGGAGGGCCCTGCAGCGAGGCCCACCGCACCTGCGCCCAGGTCTCCCCGGCCCCTCACGGGAAGCCGCCGGGCGGTGGAGACGCTGGGCCGGGGTCCCTGGGGGGCAGCGCTGGCCGTGGGCCGCGGCTCTGCCCAGGGCGGGCCCCACGCTGCGGGGGACGTGGCCCCGTGATGAGCGGGGGCCGGCCGCTGAGTGTTCTGAGCCCACGGCCACCGAAGGTGCAGACGGTGGGCACCGGCTGCTGACCACCGACCACGGCCACGTCCCGTCTGCCCACAGGAGAAGCACCAGCACCACCCACTATTTTCTGCGTGGTTTTTAAAACTTTTTTAAATGTTTATTTATTTTTGAGAGAGAGACAGTGAGAGCGGGGGAGAGGCAGAGAGAGAGAGAGAGAGACAGAAAGACAGACAGAATCTGAAGCAGCTCAGGCTCCGAGCTGTCAGCACAGAGCCCGACGTGGTGCTCAAACCATGAACTGTGAGATCACGACCGGAGCCGAAGTCGGTCGCTGGGCCAGCTGAGCCCTAGGCGCCCCTTTCTGGNACTAAGCCACCCAGGCGCCCCTGGGCGGTTTTAAAACAGGGGAGATCTAAACCAAGTCCCAGCCCTCATTACGGCACAAATCCGACTCTGCGTGGGGCTACAAACTGCTGCTTTAATAAAACACGGGACGGCTTGGGACCGTTGCTGGGTTTTAAACCATACAACACGGATCAGAGAACCACGGCGTCCTCAAGAGAAACAGCCGGGGGCTCTGAGCAGAAATTCATTTCCTGTAAGAAGAGGCTGTGGCTACAGGCCTCAGAGAAACCCCCTCACGCTCTGGAAGGTGTCGCCCTCTTTGTCACCGTCCACAAGCCACTGACCCCTTTTCCGAGTCGGTGTCGGCTTTGCTGAGCTGTCTCATGGCATCTAGACAGTGCTTTCATGCTCCTGCAGGCGAAAGATGTGAGCGCTTTCTGAGCTTCTTATTTCCCTCCAAGGAGGGCTGCTCTGCAAAGGCCTGTGGCTGCTGAGCTGTCCCCAGGCGCTCGTGAGGCTGGCCTGGGACAGGGCGGGGGCGTGCCCGGGCCTGTGGCCCTGTCCCCTGCTCCAGGGGCCTTTGATAGGCAAAGGCGAGCTCCGGGGGGCTGTGAGGACCGGGGGTCCGGAACATGTGATCTGAGAGCTCGCACCTGTCACTCCACAGGCCCGCCACCCCCGGGAAGTCCCGTTTCTCGCGTGTAAACCGGGGACAGGACACTGCTGTGCTCAGTGTGGCGGAGGGACCGAGAAGGACGTTGTCAGGCTCCCCATCACGCGCAGGGAGCGCCCGGACCACGGACACGGCCCTCGTGCAGAGCCCGCCATCCGTCCTTCCGTGTCCTTCTAGAAGACACATCTGCCTGGGGGAGGGGATTAGTGAGGCCTCTGAACAGGTTTAATCGGAGTCCTGAAAATACGTGTCTGATCCCAGAACGGGTGTCACACGAACATAAACTCCTGGGCTGAGGGGTTCAGAGGACTATCACTTGTTTAAAATAACCTCTGGGAACAGAGTAGGGGCTCCTAACTGCCCACCTCCTGAGGGCAAGGGTGTCATGGAGCGGAGTCCCCAACATCGGCCACCACACATGGACTCCCGGTGCGAGCAGGTGGTATGTGTGTGTCTGAGTGTGTGTATCTGGGTGTGTGTCTGTGTGTGCGCATGTGTGTATATCTGGGTGTGTGTCTGGGTGTGTGTGTGTGGGTCTGCATCTGTGTGTGTGTCTGTGCGTGTCTGGGTGTGTGTGTATCCGCGCGCGCGTGTGTGTGTGTGTGTGTGTGTGTGTGTTGGGTGGCCATGAATCAGGCCCTCAGGCCCTGAGAAAGTCTCTCCGGCCCCTGCCCTCCTCTCCCCTCCTCCCCACACTTTTCCCCTTTGTTATTTGCCTTTCAGTATATTTTTTATATTCATCTCTACCATAACACTAAGCATGCAACGTGGTTAATCACTTACTATGAAAAAAACCTTATTTTCCTTCTTTTGTTTTGGAAAATGTTAACCCCTTCACTCTCAGAGAAAGTGAATTACTTAAAAGGGAATCAAAATCCCACGGAGTTTCGTGACATGAGCAAGTCTGTTTGACACTTGTGTGGAAGGCACAGGACGTACAGAAACCACGAGTTTTCCTTCGTAATTAAAAATTTGTTTATGTTTGTTTATTTTTGAGAGAGAGAGAGTTCATGTATGAGTCAGGGAGGGGCAGAGAAGGGGACAGAGGCTCCGTAGCGGGCTCTGAGCTGTCAGCGCAGTGAGTCCAACGCGGAGCTCAAACCCCCGAACCCCGAGATCACGATCTGAGCCAAAGTAGGACGCTTATCTGCCTGAGCCACCCAGGCGCCCCTATGGCCGCCGTGATTTTAATGAAGAAAACCAGAGAGGACTCACTCTGCCCAAAGTCAGGGTGACTCTCTGGCTACAGTGATCCAGAGAGTGCGGTGTGGTCCCGGTGGATGGGGCAGAACCTCAACCCGGAAACGACACGCACAGATGTGCAGAGATGACTTCTGACAAAGGAGGAAAGCGGTGTGGGGGAGGAGTGACCCTCTGTGTGACAGCCGCCTGAGAACAAGGGGGACCTTCCCCGGCCAGGACCAACCACAAGCCAAAACAGAAAGCCTTCAACCTGCACTTGAGGCTACAGAGAAATTAACTGAGTGGACAGACGTCAGTGTCACGTGGGAAACTACAGTACAGGGTGGGGACTGGAGAGAAAGGTCTCCAGGACCTGAGGCTACGCAGACGGTTCGCAGGTTCGCACCCTCCTCCCCCGTCGCCACCCAGAGAAGGAAAAATTAAACTGATCTCATTAAATGAACAACTGTGTCTCCACAGAACCCCCGGTGCAGAAGATGAAAGACGAACACGAGAAAACGACGGCAAACCGCCAGGACCAGAGTCTAGAACACATAAAGAGCGATCAAGACCCAACACCCAGTTAGATATGAGCAGGCTGTTCACTGGCGGGACACAGACGGCAGTCTCACTCGTGAAAACCCCCAGCGTCGCTCTCCAGGAGGAAATGCACATTAAACTCACCGCGTCCTGTTAGAACAGCTAAAAGAAAAAGCAGTGACGGTGCCGAATCCCGCCCAGGTTGTGCGCACCCTGGGCCACTCCTCCCTTGCTGGTGGGAAAGCAAAACGCTATTCTAGACAAGACTGTGGCTGTTTTTAAAAATAAAATTAAGCATGTGCTTACCATGTGACTCAGCAATTGAACTCTCGGGCATTTATCCCCAGGAAATGAGAACGATGTTCACACGACAACCTGTCCGTGGATTTCCAAAGAAGTCTTATTCTCAGTAGCCCCAAGCTGGAAATGATCCAGGTGCCTTTCAGACAGCGAGTGGTTAAAACCAAACCATTCAGAGTGTCCGTCCATATGATGAAACACCGGGCAGCACCAAGAAAGAAAGAGCAGCAGATACATAATCTGCTGGGACAGATCCGAAGAGAACCGTGCTTAGTGGAAAAAAGCCAATCGAGGAAAGTTTGCATATTGTATGACCCCATTTCTACAGCATTCTCGAAATGATGAAATTGTAGAAAATGGAGACCGGGACTCGGCGTGCCAGGGGCTGGGGTGGGGGAGGGTGTGCGTTGACTGTGGCTGTAAGGACAGGCTGTGGAAACCTGAGATGGGGCTGCCTTAGCGACTGTTGGCGACCATGTGATTCAAGGAACATTTACAAGTTCAGGTGGAAGAGAAAAATCACAAGGAAGCCTGGGGTCTAGTTTTCTGCACAGAGTCACTGCCGTCACCGGCCAAGGAGCAAGAAAGACCCAAGGTTCAAAACCACCACAGAAGAATTCAGTGGCAAGTTAGAGAGCAAGTAACTTTTCCTAAACTTTCTTATCTTGGGGCAGAGGTGTGATACTTGAGAAAGATTTTCACAGTGGATTTGAACCGAGTAGCTTGGTTTGACCCCAGGTTAATAAGAGTAGTCATTTCAGAACAGTTACATCCTTGAGAGTTACTGCTAAGCGATATTGTACAGTAATTTGTAACTGGTCTCCTTCCCTTCTGGTGTTTGTTTATTTCACTTTAAAAAAAAAAAAAAGGAAACTTCTGATGGGCACTTTTACTTGCTAGTAGAAAACACATCAGGTTGCCCGCCTCCATGCAGGCCACCTGGCCTGCCCCTTGAGGGCTGCTCTGCCCCAGGCTTCGCAGCTCGGGACACCAGGCAGTGAAGTCCCTCACCTGCTCCCTAACTTGAAGGCTGTGGTCTGGAAAGTGTCTCCCTGACCTTGGCCGTTAAAATCTTCTCAGATCACCAGAGGTGTTAGACAGGCTGCTCCCTACACTTCCCTTCCAGCGCGGGGTGTCCCTGGCTGGATGCGCTGGGGCCCCGGGGCCCCTTACACCCCTCTGCACGCATGCCAGCTACCTCACAGCGGGGCACGGACACATGTTGCTGATTCTCACGTTGCCGCAACTGGAAAACAGGAACCAGAACGCGCTATTTCCTGCCAGAGTCTTACCGAGGTCCCCCCACAGAAAAAAAACCCAAAACCAACTGGAACCCCCACTCCGCCTTCCCATACGGGGGCGACAGTAGATCCTGAAAGAAACGAGGCGCTGCCACCAGCATCCCACAGGACCCAGGGCCACCTGGGCGCCAGCGCAGTGGGAGCAGAGCGCACACCCTGGGGTCA
>NW_027527956.1:6842872-6894968 GCF_008692635.1 Crocuta crocuta
GTACTTGTTAGGGGAAGGGGGTCTGGTGAGGGGCCGAGGGAGCGTCCGGGCCCGCGCGGTGGCCCCGCCGTCTCCCCGCAGCCGCCACCGCGTGGGCCCCGGGGTCCAGCCGCCCCCGCCCGACGCTGCTGGTTTCTAGAGANCCTCCCTGGGGTGCTGCCCTGCAGACTTCAGTGAAGGGGGGAAGGGGTCGAGTGCCATCCGCCAGCGGCCTTCTTCCTCTTCCGGCTGCTTCTGCTGCTTTCCAGGGGTTTCTAGAAACTTCGCAAATGCCAGCAGTGGTTTTCACAAATGTCCAGCTTGCCGGTTAAAGCGTCTTTTAAAGTATTTATGAAATTCCACTGTGTGTGTGTTTGGGGGGTACCGTGCCCCTAGATTCATACCCAAGGGTCCTTGAAAACGTGTGTGAGGGAGAGAGGGACACTGTTCGGGTCAGCGACAGAGGGGCACTTGGAAGGGCCACCCTCGGGCTCCCCGCGTCTGCATCTCGGGGAGTCACGCGTCATGTACAGGTGGCCACGCACCCTTAGCAACACACGGTCGTTCCTCGCTGAATTAACCTGAAACCGGCCTTTTCACAAGGAAGGGATAAACGATCCCCCCTCGGTGCCTCTTTAATGTTTCTGAGAAGATGGCTTTGCAATCCCGGCCGAGCCAAGGACGGTCAGGTGAGGAGGTCAGGGCCCCTCGGCACCGCATGCTGCTGCAGACTGTAGTGTGCTGTGGTCGCACACACTCAGGAATTTTCGTTGGGAGGAGCTAAGCTTCAGATGATCCAAGCCGGAGGAAGGAAGTTGACCCGAACGCTGCCCAGCAGACACGACTGCACGCACGTTGAGCTTTCTTTATTCTCCTAACGACAAACTTCACCTTTGTGGTTGTATGTTTGCCTTGACAAGGACGGGACCTCATCGGCCTCCCGGATTGTAATGAACAGCCCGCCCGCGACGTCCGCAAGGCCGAGAAGGTGGCTGCACCGGCGGAGGGGGCTTCCTACGTCCCGTCAGGGGCGGGCACGCTCGGCTCAGGTCACAGACACCAGTAAGTGAGGGCATGGGCTCCGGAAAGTGCAATGAAAACGAAACGAAACAGAGCATGTGAACAAGGAAACACTTGAGGGTTCTCGACCACAAGCACACACACAACGCCCCACACCCCTCTCCCTACCGCAGACGTCCCTGCGGCCTCTGGTCTCCGCAGAGGCTCCGGGCACCAAGGCCCGGGCTCCCTGCTGTGCCGCGTGCACCAGGGAGCCCAGCGGCCGGAGAGCACCCTCCACGCCGGCCTCGGGGCGCACAGCCAGGTGGGGAGGGAGGCGGGCAGGCAGTCCCCCACCCCCCCCAGCCGGGAGGCACATGGTGCTGCGGACCTGGAGTTTGTGGAGCTGCTACAGCAGAGAGAGCCCTCAGCAGGGGGAGGCAGCGAGGGGGCCGAGGGCAACCCCCACCCAAAGGGACGCAAGGTTTTCCGGAGCCAGGGAAGGGCTGAGGGCTAGGAAGCTCCAGGAGGGTGGTCCCCGGCTGCCTGGGGGGCTGGGTTAGCGGGGAGACGAGAGCGGAGGGGCCCGGGGGGCCTGGGGGCCTGGGGGCGTGTAGCAGTAACAGGAATCAGCAGGTCCTGCCTGGGCCCCCCTGCGGCCAGCACTAAGGGCTTTCCTGGCCCCGGCCCAGTCCTCCGGCCAAGCAGACACCCCCGTTAACAGTGTGCACAAGGGTCAGGCAGGGAAGGCCCCTGACAAGAACTCGCTGTGTCAGAGTCCTGTGGCAGGGCGGCGGCAGGCCACACGGGCCCTGCGAGGGCGGTGGAAGACGGCGGGGCGCGGCGGGAAAGGGCGCCGAGGAAGAGGAAGGGGTCTCACCGATACGCAGGCTTCTGCCGGGATGGCGCTGGGTCCGAGGCACGGCTCTGAGGCAGAGGAGGAGAGATAAGGGTTCGGGGTGCAGGCTGGCCGCTCAGATAACACACCCCGTCAGGAGCCGTTCGCCTGGAGCACGGCAGGCTGTTGGGGTGTAAACAGCCTTAGCTCGTAGGCCCTTCTCACGCCGTCCTGCCCGTGTGCCCGGCCCAGGGGCCTCCTCCGTAATGCAAGGGCCCTGGCGGGCGGCATGCATCTCTTTGGAGCAGCAGGGGGCTCACCCAACAGGATGATCACAGGTAGAATGACGGCCATTTAAGGACCTGATCCGTATAAAGAAGTGCCCAGGAGAAAAATAAGGCAGGGAGGGGGATAGCATGTGACGGGAACAAGCCCTGGGGCTATCTCCGGGCTGTGGGTGGGGGAGCACATTCCAGGAAGCGGGGTGGCAAGTGCAAAGGTCCTGGGGTGGGCATGCCTGGGTGCTCACGGACTTGTGGGAGCCCACTGTGGCTGGAGGAGAGAGAAGGGGAGGGGACGGGCTAGGAAACGAGACAGGAGATTGGTCTCCTCAGAGCCTGAGCCCCTGGGGGACTGAGTGACCAGGGAGAGGTCAGCAGCTCCCTTTCCCACGTGCCTGTTAGGTGTCTTAAGGGAGGCTGAGGGGTTGTGTTTAATGGGGCGGGAGACCTGGGTGGAAGCAGGAATGGACGGGCCAGGTGGGAGGAGGAACCCGCCAGCGATTCTCGGGAAGGTGGCCACGTGCAGCGGGGGCCCCGGGTTTAGCAGCATGGAGGTCTTGGGTCACCTTCGCCAGGACCGGGTGACGATCTGAGTGTGGGGGTGACAAGCTAAGGCCGTGCCCACACACCCTCCTTTCCGGGAGGGGTGAGGACACAGGGGGGAGGGGAGCAGGGGAGTCAAGAGACACTTATCGTTTAGGACGTGAGAAAGGACAGCCTACTGGCACACTGATGGAACCTTCCGGAGAGACGGGCCCCTCGCTGCCTACACTCCTGTTTGAAAGTGCTTCTCAAGGACTGTAAAGTCCCTCCTGAACCCTCTTTTACACTCGTGGGGCCCAAAGCTCATAATATTTGGGAGCCCTTTTTAAGAAACAGAACAGAAGAACAGGGGTCAGCGGGGGCGGGAGGGCCTTGCCGCCCAGCGGCCCTGGGGTTGTGGGAGGTGAGCGACTGAGCCGCCGGGGTCTCTCCCCAGTCCTTGGACCAAGCGCTTAGCACGTCTGTGGCTTCATTTCTTCATAGTGCAGGTCGGATGAGGCTCGGGGGCGGTTGGCACTTTCGTGAATCCCCTTCGCCTTCCGGAAGCATTGCCACTTGCACGTCTGTTTCGTGATAGGCTCAGCACCACCCATGACAAGGAGGTGATTCTGTGCTGGAAGCTTCCGGCTAAATAGTGCGAGATGAGTGCAGCCCGGGAGTTTTGCTGAAACAAGGATTCTTCGTGACTTTTAATTATGCCACACCTGACACTAGTGTTCACGCTAACGGGGGTAGGAAAGAAACCTCGCCGTCGCTCAGCGACTCTGCAGCTCTGCCTCTCGTCCCGGGGCCGAGCGTTTCTATGCATCCCTTCCCAAGGGGGTCGGTGCCACAGGCTGTTGGAACAAGCGCACGGGACCGTGCATTACATGGGGTCATCGGTGGTTTTATCTCTTCGGCGGCAGAAATATGATCAGGTTTGCAGAAAGGACAGCAGTCTATTCTGCGCCCGAGTTGAAGAAACATTAAATGTCCCTGGAGTCCCGTGTCCTCAGACGTGGCCTCGCTAATTACCCCGCGAGCCATCGGTGTGACAGAACTCCAAGTGTCCTGCCTCCTCCCGCCCGCACGGGCATCCCGTCCACCCCGGAGGGACTTGACCAGCCAGGGCCCGCGCGGGCATCCCATCCACCCCGGAGGACTCGACGGCCAGCCGGGGCCCAGGACGCATCCGACCCTGTGAGTTCACCCACATCTCCGTGGGTGACCAGTACCTGCTTTCTCTCTTCTCAGCCCTTCCTCCCAGCTCCATCCCCTCTCACCTGTCAGCCGCTGTGTCCCATGGGGCGGCTGGGGGCCCCCGGGCCCCGTGCTTTGCCCTGCCCGGGGAGGGCTGCGGTCGGTCCACTGGGACATTTGAAGTCGTGGGACCACCTGTGGCCTGTTCACCGAAGGCAGCGGGGTGGGATTTGTTGATTGGCTTGGGCTTTAGCCCCAGAGCCGGGCACTGGGCCAGCTTCCCGGAGCACATGTGCCCCTGGAGGCTGCACCCAGGTGTTGTCACTGACAGAGGGGACATTGGCCTCTGAACGGTGACTTCCACAGCTGAGAGAGGGCAGGACACTACTTAGAGCGATTGCACATACGCTCACTTTCCAGAATGGCCAGGAGACACCTGCACCGAGCCCTGCATGAAAGGAAGCCAATCTTACAGACTCACAGCAGCCCTTGGCTCTGGCCCTGGGGGAGGTAAAGCCCCCCCACCCCACCTGGGGGTGTTCTCCTGGGAGTCTGGGGACCCGGGGCTGCCCCCATTGCGTGCTAGAGGGAAACAAGGACTGGCTGTAAAAGAGGAGGGGGGGACGGAACAGCCCGGGCTCCGGGCCCACATGGTCCCCCAGGGCCTCGCGCTGGGATGCCTTCCCACCAGCACGGTGCGAGGCCACTTTCCGGCTGGAGAGACCAAGGTGCTCGCCTGGGAGTGAGGAGACTGTGGCTCTGAGTGTCTCCCCAGCAACAGCCAGGCTTCTGCCCTATTTGTTTCCTGTCGGTTGCTTAGTAACCACCCCGGGCTCTGTCTCAGTCACTGTGTGTGAGTGTGCCATCGATTGGGGACTCGCGCTCCACACTGAAGTGCTTAGCCCTGCGCAGGGGGCAGGCGGAGGAGCATGTCCCGTCCACCCGCAGGGGAGGCGGTGGAGAGCAAGCAGCCTGGGGTTGGTTTGAAGATGGGACACGCCCTCTGTCCCCATCTTCCCTTCTGTGAAGTCCCTGCTGGCCCCGGGCTCAGCCCCGTGGGGGAGACCCCTCAGGGCCCTGGCCCCCCGGCTGCCCCGCAACCTGGATGAGCTGCTGGAGGGAGGCCCACCAGCGTTTGGGTCCTCTCTGCCCGCGGACGGTGGCAGCTGCGCGGCAAGCTTGTCTCCTCCCCTGGGTGCTCAGTGCCCTCCCCCACTTGGGCTTGTCCTAACCTCCGAGGTCCTGCGGCCGCCAGCCCCCGGGTGCCAGTGGCCCACCGACGTTGTGGAGCCGTGCGTCCACTTTCAATGTCAGGGACGGCCCATCGCTGCCCGTCTCCAGTGCAGCCCGACCCATATTCATTCCGTGGAAAGTTGCTCGTAATAACATCATACCCCTGGACCAAATTACGTATTAGGTACAAGCAGAAGAGCGCCAACGTGAACGACTTGTGCCGCACAAGGGCTGCGTTGCGTGCTGTCACAGGAAGGGCAGGAAGAAGGCTGCCTTCAGGTGCGGCTTGACCCGGCCGCTCAGGTGCCGTGACGAGGCCCCTCTGCTCCCTGGACTTTGCAGCTCTGCCTCCTCATTTAGATTCAGTGTCCAAGTGTGAGCCTGGGGCGTCGTCGGGTGGGGCTGGCTCTTTGCAGGGTCCACGGTGACCTGGAGGGAGCGTGTGACTATGCTGAATGGCAGCTCACACTTACGTGTGACAGGCACGTGTGTCCGCAGGGACACAGGAGGCAGAAGTCTGGGCTCAGCCTCCGCTGTGCGACACGCTGGCTGTGCGATCTGGGGGAGCTAGTCGGCCTCTGCGTGACTCCGTTTCTTCCCCTGTAAGTGGTGGTGCCGGCCCTCCCTGACCCCCGCCTTCCCGGATGCGGGGAGATGCTCACACAGGCCGGGGGCTGAGCCGTGTCTGCTGTGCGTCCATGCACTTCTTACACGGAGAAGAAAATAGAAACTGTTCCAAGCACGCGGAATAATCACGATGAGGCCAAGGGAGTAGACGGAGTCGGGCCGTGAGACAACAGCCCTGATGCGTAAGACAGGAGTCGGGAGAAACACTCCCGGTGGCTGGGAGCGTGGGCGGGGAGGGTGCTTAAGACGCTTATTCCCTCAGGCAGGTTGAACCTTCTTTTTGAAACTCCGCCTGCTGTTTGCACGTGAATTCCGCGCTGATGATAGGAAATTACAGGGTGGAGTGAAAGGGGGAAGCATGTGCCATCCTCGGAGGGCTGGGGGCCCTTCCCGCTCAGCCTCGTGCTGTGCACAGACCCCTCCCCGAGCGAGCCTACGCCCCTGCACACCTTAGCCGCGTCAGGGCGGGGGGGTCCAGACTGACTGCCGGGAAACCGAGGGAGACCCCCCAGGACTTCTCCCCCTGCCTCGCGCACACCTGCTCCGAGGCTGTACAACCTCAAACTCCAGTCACACAAGGCCACTCACTGGTTAAAAAGAACCTACATTTTTAACATTTAGTGGGTGATTTAGGGGCCTCAATCTGCCTTTCCAAGTATTTTCTGGTCCCAGTCTCTCTCTCCCCAATCCACTGCCCTTCTCTCCATATCTTTATATCTACATGCATGTCTGTAAGTAACACCTTACAAATGGCGGGATGTGCCATGGGATGGGAATTGGAGGTCGGACCTCGGGCAGCAGAAATGCCACCATGGGCCACTCAGCATCGGTGACATGCAGTGTCTCCGCTGAGTGGAAGTCTCACCTGAGGTCCTGAGGGGTTCAAAGACATCCTGCAGACCAGGAGGAGCATTATAAGTGCCTGTTGGTGCTTATGTGTGGGGACCAGTGCCGTCCCTGCCCGTCCCTGCCCTGAGCCCTGGGGACCTGCTCTGAGTCCTGGGGACCAATGCCATCCCTGCCCGTCCCTGCCCTGAGCCCTGGGGACCTGCCCTGAGCACTGGGGCCAGTGCCGTCCCTGCCCTGAGCCCTGGGGACCTGCCCTGAGCCCTGGGGACCAGTGCCATCTCTGCCCTGAGCCCTGGGGACCTGCCCTGAGCCCTGGGGCCAGTGCCATCCCTGCATGAGCCCTGGGGACCTGCCCTGAGTCCTGGGGACCAATGCCATCCCTGCCTGTCCCTGCCCTGAGCCCTGGGGACCTGCCCTGAGCACTGGGGCCAGTGCCGTCCCTGCCCTGAGCCCTGGGGACCTGCCCTGAGCCCTGGGGACCAGTGCCATCTCTGCCCTGAGCCCTGGGGACCTGCCCTGAGCCCTGGAGGCTGGAGGGAGGGGACCCTTGGTGTGACAGTGGTTGGCCAAGTGATTGCTGAGCCAGGAGTGACTGGTAAGCACAACCTGCTTATAGTTGAAACAAAATCCAGAGACACTCTTTTTTTTTTTTTTTTAATAAAAAGCTGCAGATTGCACCCCTGAGGACTGATTCCTTGGGCACAATGTGCATTTTCACTTGCAGATGTTTGTGTTCTCTCCATATTCAAAAATCTGTAATTGTGCTGTTAGTTTGCACTATTTTGTGCTATTGTTTTGTAATCCACTTTTCCTACTGAGTAGAGTATCCTAAGCTTGTTTCTCTATGTCCATAAATAGACCCTGACCTCCCCACTGCTCACCGTGGGGTGTGGGGACTGGCTGGTGGTCTTGCTGGGGACTCAGTTCCTCGTGTGTGAGTCTGGTACAAAGGCCCCTGGCCTGTTACGCTAACCCTCCCCTGTCCTGCCTGGCTTTCAAGGTGTTAGAGCGTGTGCTGGAGCACAGCTGGCCCCTAGGGCGCTACCTGGAAGCCAAACAGAATAAAGACATCTGTGTGCAGACCCGTCCTCCGCCGTCCCAGGGGAGGAAGGAGCTCTCGTAACGTGGGAGTCCTTACACCGAGGTCCTCCAGTGCGTATGAAGCAGCTGAGCGTCTGGGGAGGAGCTTGGGAAGGCATCGGGGCCAGAGAACCCGCACGGTGGGACGGCAGAGGACCCCGGCCCGGGGTCGGGTCCTTATCTTTATGCATCGTATCTCTTAGGATATGAGAGTTGATCCCCTTGGAGATGGCGGGCAATTTCCACTTTTCACTTAGAGGGTTCCTGGGTGGCACTTCCAGGGAAAGAGTCGGGCCAGTCCCTTCCCAGGAGTTCATGAGGATCTTTCATGGACGCATCTGAACTGAACTGCAACGGCCCACACTGGGAAATGAGACACATACGTAGTAATCAGGTTGGCAGGAAAGTGTGGGTGAGGCTGAGTCAGTGCCAGGCGCGTGCTCTCCTTGGACCTCGGGGCGTCAGGAAACCGTCTCGGGATCAGTGTGGGGCCCTGTGCTGTGCGCACATGTGTAAGCTCCATTTGCACGGTTCTGACTGATCCCGTCACACGGAATCACATCTTTAAAGTTATACCTGGAAAACATAAAGGCCTTTGGGGAGCTTACTTGCTTCCTCTGGCCTCTCGAGTCGCTCAGGCAGTTTGTTCAGGGCACCAGGAGTCTGGCGTGAAAAAACTGATCTAATGCACGAAGAATCTATTCGTTAAGACAATATAGCTAAATATATTCACAGGCTTCTATCCTTGCAAACCCTGTGGGACGTGGCTTATAAATTAATCACTATTCCGGGAGGGGAAGGTAGATGACTCAGGGCTTTCCAGGGAGACAGAACCAATGTGAGGTGGGGGTGTCTGTGCATGGGAACGGGTCCCTGGGGACGGTACGGGAAGGTCTGTCGTCGGTGGGCAGGCCGGGGCTCAGGCAGAGGCCAACGCTGCAGTCAGGGACAGAATTCCTTCTTCCCCAATAACCTCCGCTTCTGCTCCAAGGCTTCCAACGAATCGCATGAGTTCCACCCATATTCTCAAGGGTGATCTTTCTGCTGCCCCCTGATGGAAGGTACTAATCACGTCTCCCATGTATCTGTACGGCAACATCTAGGTTACTGTGTGGCTGAATGGCTGGGCACGTAGCCTAGGCGAGTGGACATAGAAAATGCACCCACCACAGCGGTATTGATGGTGTTTCTAAAAAGACCCTGCAGATGTGTACGGACCGTCGCAGCTCACGCGGAGGCCCTAATGTCGGTGACTGAATTTATACCTGGGTCCCTTTTTCCTTATTAAAGTCCTGAGTTTACTGTTTAACTTCTGTGGCCACAGGATAAACAGACAAATGTTACAATGTATTTTGTTTGTCTCCAACTCTTAAGAACTTTAGGGAAATACTTGCCTTCAGGATACACATCTGGAGGCTTTGAGGAAATAGCACGTGGAGGGGCTGAAAGACAAAGTGCTCCAAGCGGCCGCTAAGACCTATGGGCCCCACTCAGTGGAGCGCGATGTGTTTCTTGCGCTAATGTGCGCCTCTGAACTTCTCTACGATGCCGAATTATTCTCTTCCTGGACGGGGACAATCAGTTCTCCACTGACTGTTATGAAAAATGTAGATGAAAGCAAAATTTCAAATGCTGTTTTACAAAAATCATTTGATCATCGCTGGCTTATTTGGAAGTCGACGCGCGCTGTGGGTTGATGGGTAGCTGTGCGGTCCCGCCTCGGCAGGTGCAATAATGGCCAGTTGCATGAAAAACGCAGCGTACGCATCTGTGCGGCATACACTCGCCTCCGAGCGGAGCGCAGCCACGGGCAGGCTTCCGCGAAGGCGGAAGACAGTTGGAACCGGAGGCGTTTGTGAGGTTGCCCCCTGCCTTCCCCCAAACACAATTTTCTGCCGCCTAACGATGCAAAGTCTGACATGATAGCGTCATAACTTGCTCTGAAAGCTTTGATTCATGATCCAATGCTGGGAGCTGTTCGGGGGGAGCCCAGAGAGAGCGGGGCAGCACTGAGGGCATCAGGAAGGGACCGAGCCCGTCACGGCTTCTCTACAAACTTTGAGACGTGGCAGTTGGAGACCTCCTCGGCTTGGGGTCCAGGACAAGCCCCCCAGGTAGCTTCCCTGGGCCTTATAAGCAGCCACCTGCCCCTGGGGGGTGCCCGGCCCCCGCCCTTCAATCTCTCCCGCCCTCTGCGTCTGGGGCAGTGTGCGACCCGACCGCGTGTACGCAGGGTCAACAGTGCTGCCTCCTTACTCGTCCCACGGAAGGTCTCAGGCTTCCTCGGCGTGCGGGCCTGGGACAGAGCCAGCCCCCAGCGGAGACCTTCCTGTGTGCGATCAGCTTCTTCGCACGGGATTAGTTCATTTGATATGAATTCTCTGCTCAGGGCCTTTAACTATTTGTTTTCCTATGAGTTTATCAGCCTTTTTCTTAATGCTTTGTAAAAATTCTGCATTGGGAAAATCAGCCACATGTGATAGGAGTTGGGAAAAGGTGGTTCTTTTTGCCTTTTTACTTTGTGGGGGGATTTTACCCTTCTTGAAAATATTCATTAGTTGTGAGATGTAATTTTTTTTTTTTTAATTTATTTCTGAGAGAGAGAGATAGCGTGAGCAGGGGAGGGTCAGAGAGAGAGGGAGATACAGAATGTGAAACAGGCTTCAGGCTCTGAGCTGGCAGCACAGAGCCCGACACGGGGCTCGAACCCACGAACCGTGAGATCATGACCTGAGCCGAAGTCGGACGCTCAACCGACAGAGCCACACAGGCGCCCCTGTTTATTTACCTATCTTGAGAGAGATCCTGAGCAGGGGACGGTCAGAGAGAGAATCACGAGCAGGCTCCGCACTGACATGGGGCTTGAACTCATGAACCGTGAGATCATGACCTGAGCTGAAATCAAGATTCGGAAGCTCCACCACCTGAGCCACCCAGGTGCCCCTTAATGATGGAGGATTTTGAACACACAGAAAAGGAGGCAGAGCCCTGTGGCCCGCAGGTGCCCCGTGAGGATGAGACGGACGGCGCGGTGCGGGGCTTTCCTTCCCGCGCCTCCACCCTTGCTGTAACCTATAAAATGGCACAGGTGAGGCTGAAGCTCCATTTCCTTTCCATCCCTGCCTCTCTCAGGTTCGTGTGCGTCATCCCCACGCCAGCTTGGGTACTTTCCTGACACAGGGAGGTAAATATCACGTAGTTTCATTTCCCAGATACTTTATGCATTTAAAACACATAAGTAGGAGTAGACCCTGTGCATCTTTATGCAGCCTGCATTTTCATTTCACATTTTGGTTTTCAGATTTATCTGCAACGTGCCTGTTGCTCTGGCTCACTCATTTTAACAGCTGCTGTTGATGCTGTTGTGGAAGCCAATCCTAGGCCTTCTCTTCCCTTTGAGGGCTGTTAGGTTGTGTCTACTTTTAATATCAGAGAGTTTCCTGCAGTAACATTCTTGTGTAAGTTTGTGGTCATCGAGTGTGTTTTGCACTTAATCAACCTTCTTTGTTTTTGAATGTTTATTTTTGAGAGAGAGAGACACACACACACACACACACACACACACACACAAGCATGGGAAGGGCAGAGAGAGAGGGAGACACAGAATCTGAAGCTGCTCCAGGCTTTAAGCTTTCAGCTCAGAGCCTGACTTTGGGCTCGAACGCAGGAACCCTGAGATGGTGAGCTGAGCCGCGGTCAGACGCTCAACTGACTGAGCCCCCCAGGTGCCCCTGCACTTAATCAACCTTCTTGATTGGACGCTTAGCTTCCTCCTTTTTGGTCTGTCTTTCTTTCTTTCTTTCTTTCTTTCTTTCTTTCTTTCTTTCTTTCTTTCTTTCTTTCTTTCTTTCTTTCTTTCTTTCTTTCTTCTTTCCTTTTCTTTCTTTCTTTTATAATATATGCCTGAAGTTTATAGGTGTCTGTCTGTCCTAGCCTTATCTCATAAAAGATCTCATGTTTGCTCATTTCAACTATTTAAACATTCCTTTCATGATTTGTTCTCTGACCCTTATCCGTGTATGTGGGAACATGTGTGTTTATGTGTGACTGATTTCCAGATGGGTGCTGGGTGGGTCGTCGCTACCTTTTTGCTACTCATTTCTAATGTGATTGCCTTGTGGTTTGATACCAGTTCTCGGGTCTTTGCCGGGAGTGGCTCTGTGATCTGGCGTGTGGGCGATTTCCATAACCGGTGTCAGCCGCATGGAGGGAGTGCGCGCTGCCTGCTGTCGGCTGCAGCGTTCTGTGTGTGTCTTTTACATTAAAGCTTCATAGGCCTGCGGTTTCAATCTCCTACACACGTACTCATTTTGAAAGCTTTTCACTTAAAACACATTTGAGACCCACAGAACGTTGTGAAACTCTCCGTAGACAGTTCTGTACCTGGCACCCCGCGCGCGGCCTCGCTACACTCCCGGAAACCAGGAAACGAGCGCTTCTAAGTGCCCCACAGACCTGGTTCACATTTCCCTTGTTGTCTCTCTGACGTCCTCTCCTTGGGCCAATAGCCGGCCCGGGACACCACGCTGAGCCAGCAGCAGCAGCCCTGGGTTTCTAACTTCAGAGGCCAGTGTCCCTCCTTCCGTTCGTGAGCTGGCAGCTGCGAAGAGTGCTGGCCAGTCACTTTGCAGGATGGCCTTGCACCGGGTGGAACCGTGCTCCTCAAAGACTCATCTTCTTCCAGAATCTCTGAACGTCACCTGCTTTGGAAGTCGGGTTTTGCAGATGTAACTAGTTGAGTTAGAATGGGGTCATGCTGGATTGGAGGGCAGTGAGCCGTGTCTTTATGAGGAGGGGGTTTGGTCGCAGACACAGACCCACAGAGAGCAGGAAATCACTACCTTTTCTCCATTCACTGATGAGGAAATTGAGGCACCCAGAGCGAAGTCTCGCATCCAGGTCCACACGGGGCTCCCCACTTGAGAGCCTCGGCCTGTGCGCCGGGCCATGCGTGCGGGGTACATTTTACTCCAGGCGGATAGTAACCGGCCTCCTCCGTCCGGCTTCTCCCGGCGGGACTCTTGGCGGCTTGCTGTCACTGTTCCGCCGTCACGCTTCAGTTTGCTTCTTCTGAGCACTTGCTACCAGGTTTCTCGGTTGTGGCTCCTTCTGCACAAAGCCTGGAATTCATGAGACAGCAAGAGACACGGGAGCTCCCGGCCGTGCTGCTGCGGCCAGCATGCCTCTCCTTCCCGAGGGTCGGAAGCGTTCTGTTTTTATTGTACGCGACTTCTGTCCAGCATTCGTGGTTGTACCAGTCTGCGGGGAGAGGGAGAGGTCCTACTCCATTTTCCTGGAAGAGGACGTAGACGGAACTGGGTTTTTAAATTCAAATGCTCTTCAATCAAGACATATTTTAGGGGGCGCCTGGGGGGCTCAGTCGGTCAAGCGTCTGACTTGGGCTCAGGTCATGATTTCATGGATTGTGTGTTTCAGGTCCCGCACTGGGCTCTGTGCTGACAGCTCAGAGCCTGGAGCTGCTTCAGATTCTGTGTCTCCCTCTCTCTCTGTCCCTCCCCTGCTTGCACTCTCTCTCTCTCTGTCTCTCAAAAATGAATAAATATTTTAAAAAAATTTAAAAATACATATTTTAGGACTTTTGTCTGTTGTCCTAATTTCCCCATCTCCTTTCTAAATTTAGTAACATTTGAGGCTCAGCAGACACCTGACACAGGAGAACCCAAGGCCTCGGGAAGTTCCTTCTCCAAGTTTCTCTCCTGGGAACTCACGCATGTCCATAGCTTCACTCCTGCGGCAGGAGCTCCGCACCCACCCTCTTTCTGATCTGACACCACTGAAGCTATGGGACCCCGGGAAACATGCACCACATAGTATTATCTGCTCCCCAGGGTTCCCGGTGAGAAATAGGAGAAGGCAAGGAGTTTGGAAATGAAGACAGATAGACGGTGCTCTGCGTACCCCTCCGGTGCTGGGGAGTTAGCTGACAGCTGGGCTCAGTTACGCCCCCCAGGAGGGTTTCTGAATTTTTCAAGGAAGTGTTATTGTGACATTAAGGTATCTGCCGATACTCTTGGTTTCGGTTAAATGGTGATCAATAAAGACCTACACACTAGCTGTTCTCACATTTTCCCATGCCAAGGTGACTTCGAGAATGGCTTCAGGAGGAAAGGTAAATTTGGGGGCCAGCCACAGCCCCGAGGGGAGAGGCCGCCCGCACTGTCCCGTCGACCTGCCCCTGACTCTTCCCCATCACCCAGATTAGCTGGCGGCGTCCCCGGCGTAATTATATGAATCCTCGTGCAAAGGCTTTCAAAAGTTCATCTACGTCACAGTCTCCCAGGGTCATCCTGTGAGGTCCACCCTTTCAGGTCACTTAATGTTTGTCCGGGCCTTAGTTCCCCACCATTTACGTGATTTTTTTTTGAACTTGATTTTCTCTTGGCGAGGTCCTTTTCAGCTCTGAATTCCCGTGACTTTTCAGTTTGGAGGAAGGCAGCGTCTAAATGCACGGTTGTGATCACCACTTTCTTTTTTTGTTGTGTAATTACGGTTATGTGAGAAAAATGCCTCCTCTTCTCAGGCAGGGCTTTGAAAAATGCAAATTTAAATGTTCCAAGTTATTTTGCTTTAACCCTAAGAGTCTTTATAAAGTGAGAAGCCAGTAGGATTATGAATCGTGTCATGGAGTTTTGGTGCCTTTTCAGCCTGTTCTTTACTGGGAAACAATAGACTGTACGTTCCATCCAAACACAACAGAAATTAATGTATCCAAATAATGTGCTGTGTGAATTGTTCGCTGTTGCTTAGCATTTTGGGCAGAATCAGTAATTAAAAACCGAGGAGTATAAATAGAATGAACTTGAAAAAATGTGAAACTCATGACACTAAGTCCAATTTTTATTTACATGAAACAGGGTGACCTTGAAATGTATTAGTAAGTATTGGTTATTGGTTAAAAACTCACTAAATTCCTTTGCATCATAAATATTGGAAATATATGAGGAGGGTATAGTGTCTCCACTTCCAGACTTTGAAAAGCTAAGGGAAAAGCTGCGTCACCAGTCATTACCCACGGTGATGACTGGGGGCCCTCGCCCCAGCTCTGCACACAGCTGGTCTTCCAGAGCCTCCGTGGTTCTGCCCAGTGTGGGTCAGGCCCCCGCTGGGCCACCACTGGCGGTGGACACGTCTGAGTGCTGTGTACTCGCTGAGTCGTTTTCTTCCCTCCAGAGTGCTCACCTGTCCTTGGGCCCTGCTCTCTCAGGTACCAGAGATGGTCACGAACCCCCAGCTCTGGCCTTCTGGGGAGTGGCTGACCATGTCTTCTGAGGTAAGACCCCCTCTGCCTTCCTCCCTGATTCTCTCATCTCCCGAAACTCCACGTTGTCTCCCCCTTTTTTGAACTGTCCCTCATTCATGCACAACCTCTATTAGAATTGCTAGAAGAGAGTCATCTCCTTAACTGCTTTGATTTTCCATTTTCTCCATCTGGGAAGGGAGGCCCTCTGGCCCTCTGTGCTTGTCCTTGACCTGTGGTGAGGTTCATTCCTTGGAATACTCACCTGATTATGGATGCTGAATTCTTTTGCTTTCGTGATCTGTCTATTTGGCAATCTCTGTGAATGGATTAGTGGTTTATGGAGAGACTTTCTCTGTCATACGGAGCCAGAGAACCTGGTATATTGCTCTTTCCTCTTTGTCTCTTTTCTGCTCAAATCAGTTAAGTGTCATCGTGCCCATTGGGAAGTGGTAAGTTTTGTGTTTCTCTGTTTATGCTTGATCCATGGTTGAAAATTTTAGAATGAGAGCTGTCAGCTTTCCCTTTGTGTGTGTAGACTACATTCAGAAGGGCCTTTGTTTCAGGACACCTGGGTGACTCAGTAGGTTAAGCATCTGACTTCTGCTCAGGTCATGGTCTTGAGGTTGGTGAGTCTGAGCCCCATGTCACGTTCTGTGCTGACAGCTCAGAGCCTGGAGCCTGCTTTGGATTCTCTGTCTTCTCTCTCTGTCCCTCCCCTGCTCATACTTTGTCTCTCTCTGTCTTTCAAAAATAAGTAAATGTTTAAAAATTTTTTAAAAAGTCCTTTGTTTCTCATTGTGTAAATGTTGGGATTTTCCTACCTCCAGATACTATTACCAAATTAGATTATAAAGTCTCTGCATGAAGCTCTATTTTGATTGGTTCATAGATAAATAAGCGATTATATAAATTCAATTCAATTCCTAGAAATGTAAGAAACTTAACCTGTAATACTTTCAATGTGAAAAAGTTGTTCGTATAGAAATCAATTTGGAAATGCTTCAGGAATTCATGTTTATACAATTTTGACAAGTCTTTGACATACAAGACTACTTTACTATGGTTTTAATGAAAACAAACTCTAGTCTCTGAGCTGCCAGGGTGAAATATAAAACAAGTGTACATTTTGTGTCTCCTTGGGTATATTCTTCCTAAACCTATACGGGTGTGCTGATCGAGCAAGTTCTAGCATCTCTTCTCCTAATGCTTAATGTTATACAAAATGGAAAGTGGAAATTAATATTTAATCATTATTCTGACAAACTCAATTTCAAGAGTCATTATTCCAACTTGAAGGTAGGTTTCTAGACTTTTAGGTATGTTGAAAACCTTGGATTGATACTAAATTCAGTTGATCAATGTCTTCTTTAGACCCATAGATCATTTGCAAGTCAAATCGAATATTGAAATGTTATTAGCCGGGGTATATGTATGTTTCTTTCTTATTTGTGTTTGCTGCAGACAGACGCCAGCTCTCCTTAGGTTATCTGTGGGTAAATGTCACCAACACAAGGGACTCAGGAGCCTCAGTGGCACGGGAAGCACACAGATCTGCGAATGCCCTCGCCGCCCGCAATGTTTGTCTGTCTGAGTCCCCATCGCCACCTGCGATGTCTGTCTGTCCAGGTCCCCCACTGCCTCACTTGTAGGAGCAACAGAGTGTTATCGCTCCTACTCTCAGTTATTCTTTAAAAGGTTCGTTTGTTACAACATTGCTTCTTTAACTTGAATTTAGCGTTTTCTCAGCCAGTGGTTTTCAACTGGGGACTCGTATCATGAACCTATGTAGTCTTTTCAATATTGAGGCATTTAGTTCCTATTCCAGGATGGGAGAGTCTCTTTACTTGATTTTCTTAATAAGGTCTTGGCACGTTCATGACGCACTAAGTCAAGATTATTGTACGTTCTGTCTGAAGATACTTTTCTCTGTAAAGATTATCTTCAGCCATTCTCACAAATTACAAGCACTCCTTCTTCTTTGAAAACAGCGTCAATAATTATGTTTATGGATATTTTCTCTAAAACCCACTTGGATTGACTTTTTTCTCTTGGACTGAAAGCCACAAAACAACTTAAGCCCTCGTCAGCATATTATTCTTGTGGTGAACGCATCAGGTCATTAGCTTCTGAAAATTATTGGTAGTAAATGAGCCACAGTTATTTTAAGTCTCTTGTCATCGATAGCTGTTTGTTAATTTTACTCTGCCACTTTCCTGAAATTGCTTGCAATGAGCATCTGGCGAGAGCACTTCACCTTCTACCGAAGAGGGCGTCTGCAGAGCCCGCAGACCAGGGCAGGAGTTTGCGGTCACATGATTGGAAGCCACCGAGACTTTGACCGGAACATCACATTCAGGAATGATGCTCATTGAATCACATGGGCCCAGATGTTTCCAAGGAGCTAAGGTCCACCTTACAGAGCTGATGCTTCAAAGTCCTCTTGGCAAAACTGGTCTGGTACTTCGTGTGCTGGGCTCCAAGCCTTACGAGTGAGTAAGGATGGTCACTTCCTGGAAGACGCATACATCTTGAGAGAGTTTGGAGACCTCAAGAAGAGAGGCATTCATCCAAAGCTACATGCTTTGCACGTGAAATCTGATGCAAGTTCTCAGTTTAGCTTCCTTGCCTCAAGAGTGTTTTGTAATCCAGTCTGGGGCTCCTTAGGAAAACCTCCAGCAGAGAAAACTTAAGAAGGCCTATATGGTAAATCACCATTCTTACAGCACCAGGTAAAAATAAATGAAGACAAATCGAATGAGATCAGTTTTATTTTGTGAACAAGAATAATCTTTCTTTGAGATTACTTTTGATCAAAAGGCTGTAGAGAGACATTTTGTGTTTCAGCGGAAAATTTGTACCTTCTGAGTTATCAGATCCTAGTTCATTGTCTTTGAATGATGTTATATATTTTGTGAATTGTGGTTAACTGATAGATATGCAAACTCTTGTGTGGTAGAGGTTTAGTTGGCTTTTCTGCGTGTGGAAAAGACAGATTTAATGCCTGCCTGCATTTGGACTGGCTGCTATTGCCCAAATTACTAGCTCTTGCCAAATTTAAAATGACCCCAGGTCCTTTCCCATTTTTTCTCATTTTCCCCTGACTTGAAGTCACCAAGGACTAAAACTCAACTTCCACTCCCACCTGGGTCTCCAGGGTGTCCCAAGATGGCCCATCTTTCCAGGATGTGAAGGAAACCTGGTAGCTGAAGTCGATGACCTGTGTCAACCTGAAAACTGCCATTTGGATCAGTCCAGGGGTTTTGACTCAGTTCAAACAAAAGTCAATAAGGTGGTTTCTCTCCAACAGCCACCCTGGCTTCATTTTAAAAGGCTCCAGGGGCGCCTGGGTGCCTCGGTTGAGCATCCGACTTCCGCTCAGGTCACGGTCTCACGGTTTGTGGGTTCGAGCCCTGAGTCGGGCTCTGCTAATAGTCAGCTCAGAGCCTGGAGCCTGCTTCAGATTCTGTGTCTCCCTCTCTCTCTGATCCTCCCCTGCTCACACTCTCTCTCTCTCTCTCAGAAAAAATTAAACACTAAAAAATTTAAAAAAATAAAAATAAAAATAAAAGGCTCCAATCATGTCAAACTTTTACAGCTGGTATGAATCTTCGGGAACTCCTCTTCATTGCTTTCACTGACAGGAACTCTCTCTGGACAAGTTGTCATCTGGTCACTAAGGTGGTTTGCTGAGATGCTCTCATACAAAAAGTGACCAAGACCATGGACAATATGACCATGAGTATCGATATTCTACCATCTAGGAACTCAATAAATGAATATTTTTTATCATGAATAAATGAATATTTTTATTGTGGGGTCAGTATCTGTGAATGAATGATAGAATGAGCAATTTTCTGTTGGCTTATGACACAAGCCAGTGATGCCTTATATACCACGGAGTGATGGCTTCTTCTGGCTTGTTTTTGGATTATATACCTAGTACCTGGAATAGATCTGGCTCATAGTAGTTATTCAGTAAATAGTGTGGAATGAATTAATGTTGGTACAACCAAAATGATTATTTTTGATAGTCTGTTTCATGGGACTTTTATTAGTCAGTGGAAGAAACCCAACTTGAGCCAGGTAGATGAAAAGGAGATTTTATAGGTTAATAAGATTTAATGAACTAACACAAGGGTTGATCTTCATCCCAGAACCCAGAACAAGAAGGATAAGGATGCAAATGGGCCTCTGGCTCTCCTGGGTCAGGAATCAGTGCTGCTGGAATCTCCCTCTTTTCCGCCATCTTGGTCCCCCTCTACCTCAGCCCCCTGCTGTCTTCCCTGGCGTCTGAGCTCCCTTGATTTTTATTACAGAGATACAGTCAAGGGAGAGAATGCTCTTCTTCCTTCACAGGGAGTGGAGTCCTCTTTTCCAGGCCAGGCTGAAAACTACAATTACCTGGCCTTTGGCCAGCCCAACCCCCACCCCCTCAACCAACCCTGGGAGCAAGGTCAAGTAGACACTCCTGTAGGAGTCATACGGATCGAATGTGACTGGATGGTCTCCAGGAAGTCAAGGAGCTGTTCCCAGACCTGAGGGTGCTGGGCCGACCACGGCAGATCTTCTCAAAGTCACTAGTGGGGAACGGTAAATAATTTCACAGGGACACTCACTTCTTTAGCTACGGGGGTGGGGTGGGGTGTGGATTACTCTTCTCGGTGGGCACAAGGAGAAAACCGCATTGCCCAGAATACAACATTCCCTGGGATCCACTGAGGTTGTCCCTCCTCTGGGTGGGACCCAGGTGGCATTTGGTTTGAAAGTCTTTCCAGCTGAAAAGAATCCTGTTTTGCTCTATATGACTTAGCATATGAGGATTCAACAAGCATTTGTTCAAACACTGGGGTGGAGCCTGAGGAAGATCCTATCTGTGTTTGTAGATACCCCGCTGACCTACCTTTACAGCTTATAACTGTATTAAAAAAAAAAAAACTTTGCCGAGATAGCATTTACTTGCAGTAAAATCTTGCTTCGAAGTGTCCAGTTCTGTGATTTTTAGTATATTTACCATCCCTGTGATCTAATTTTAGAACATTTTCATCACACTAGGAAATAAAAGCATGCTGATTAGCAGACACTCTTCCCACACGCCGCCCTGGGCAGCCATGGGTCCATTCTCCATCTTTATGGACCCTCCTGCTGTGGACAAGCTCCTATAAATGGAAGCATGCGATCTTGATCTTTTGTGACCATTCTTCCATGTAGCCCAGCGCTTCTGCTGTTCATTCATGTGTAGCGTGAATCGGAGGTTCATTCCTTTGTGTTGCCCAGATGGACTCTGTTTTATGGATAGACCATCTTTGTGTACATCCATTAATGGCCTCTGGGGTATTTAACTTGAGTGTAGCTTTTGTGTTAGCTGACTAACGTTCTTTTTTCATAAAATGGCATTTATCTCAAAATGAAGTCACTGCCTTCTTAGAGAGATGCTTGACCTATTTTAGATTTACCTTAAAAATAATTCTTTCAAGTTTTCTTTTCTTTAATGTTATCTCGCCTCTGGAATACCAGCGCTAAATGCAGAGGGTACAGGGAACTTGTGATGGTTTTATTTGATCATTGTTCCCACTTTTAAGTTTTATTTTGCTACTTTATTGTATACCTGTTTTATTGTGATTCATCTCAAAGTCCTTTTCTTAAAAGGAGATAGGTAAATAAGTAAAGATAAAACATTAAAAAAAAAAGAGGGAGCCCCTTTTCTGTGCTTTGCCCTGGTTTTTAGAGAATAGGAGTTGATTTGGCTTTGAGGTGGTTTGTGCCAATATGTGATGTTTGGTTATTTGTTTTTATTTACTTATTTATTATAGTTTATTGTCAAGCTGGTTTCCATATGACACCCAGTTTTCTATGTTTTGTTATTTGTAAAAAAACATTCACATTTCTTAAGCAAATTAATACAATCCGGTACTTTTCTAAGAACTTCATTTGTCCGTGAGCTAATTGCTCGAGTTGTGTAATGGTTTTTCTCAGACAGAGTGTAGAATATCCTTGTAAATGCTGAGAATAAATATTTTAAAAAAATATGCTGACTTAATTGCTCCCGCAGAATTTTACACGGCGAGGTAGAGGCACACATGGGCATTTGTGCATGACTACTGCTCACAATTTCTCACCTGTGCATAGTAACAGAAGCTATGATGCATTTTCTTGGGCCATTCAAGGACCTTAACAAGCCACATCTTTAGGTAGAAGCCTTTTCTCAAATATATGTAGCTATGTTCAATATCATTGCTTATACAAGAAGCACAAGGTGTGTCTTGTTGTGGTGTATGCTGTTGTGATTGGAATTTATAGTAACTGTGATATTTAAAACTTAGCTCTCTCCTTCCAAATGGTTAAGTAAACTTTTGTAGGGCTATGAATGTGAACGTAAGTTTTATTTATTTAAAAAAATTTTAATGTTTTTTATTTCTTTCTGAGAGAGAGGGAGAGAAAGAGAGAAAGAAAAAGAGAGAGAGATAAAGAGAGAGAGAAAGAGGGCATGAGCAGGGGACTGTCAGAGAGAGAGGGAGATGTGGAATCTGAAACAGGCTCCAGGCTCTGAGCCAGCTGACAGCACAGAGCCTGATGTGGGGCTTGAACCCATGAACCATGAGATAATGACCTGAGCCGAAGTTGGACACCTAATCTACTGAGCCACCCAGGCACCCCTGAACGTTAAGTTTTAAGTGCAAGAATAATTTGGGGGAAAAAATATTAAAAGTGTTAACTCTTCATATTGCTAAGGGAATGATAGAAGGCAGTTATAATTTTATCTATCATGATTTCATAGTTCACATTCTCAGTTTTATGGGAAATTATAATTTTTCATGCATTTACCACCTCACCATGTGTATCCTAAGCTATCAGAACTTCCACGACCCTTCTTTGAAGTTCCAAAGACTTGCCTTTCCCAATTCTACCCACTTATAGACATACGTTAGTGATGCAAAGGCTCAATTTGGACACTGCTTCCCACCTAAGTGTCTTATCTCTGAAGGGGATGCTTTCTGGTAGATTCCAGGAACACAGGAGAGTTTGCCTCTGAGTTCCTGGAGCCAGGGTCCTAGGGGAGGGGGTCCCAGGGACTGTCTCACACCGGGGGAGTCCCCAAGCATCTGTTCAGTACGAGTCATGGCTCTCTCCACTCACAGCAAGTGCTTGTTCTCGACTGGACTCTCCTAACCAGCGTGTGACCTCTTCTACTTGACCTGTTACATCCGTCTTCCTTATCCCTAGCTGGTTGGAAACCCAGAGCCGGTTCTAAATTCCTAACTTGTTCTAAATCCCTAGCTGGTTGGAAATCTCTCACTGGTTCTACATCCCCAGGTGGTTCGAAATGTCCTTATCCCCAGCTGCTACTGACAGCCTTTCAAAACTGTCAAGTCAGAGGCGCCTGGGTGGCTCAGTCGGTTAAGCGTCCGACTTCGGCTCAGGTCATGATCTCACGGTTCGTGGGTTCGAGCCCCACGTCGGGCTCTGTGCTGACAGCTCAGAGCTTGGAGCCTGTTTCAGATTCTGTGTCTCCCTCTCTCTCTGACCCTCCCCTGCTCACACTGTCTCTGTCTCAAAAAAACAAAACAAAACAAAAAACCGTCAAGTCAGTGTGGTTGCTTCCTGCGGGTCAGCAGACGAATGTGGCCGAGGGTCTGGACGAGGAGCCACGCCCCCGGCTGGAGCCCCTGGAAACGGGAGTCCCGGGGGATGGAATGAGGCGTCCACCCGGTTCCTCCGCCTTCTCAGCAACCTCCCTGCCATCGCCTCACCTCTGACCCTGCAGAGCCTTCCTGGCTGCCTGCCGCCCCCCGGGCCCCATCTTCTGTGCTGAGATGTTTATGCCGTTTCCCCAGGCATCTGTCCCACCCCCTCTCGGGTCTTCCTTCTCCACGGAGCCTGCGAGCTGTGGGGTAACAGCCGCCCACGTCCTTGGCATTTCTGATGGCACTTCTCACCTTTCGAGTACTTCCTGTGTGTCAGCACCAGGCAATACCACATTTAACACCTGAAGGACCCTGTGGGGAAGATGTCATCATCCCCACTTTGTAGAGGAAACACTGAGGGCCATGTGACTTGGCCCCAAATCACACGCAGACGTGCATTTCCCAAAAAACCCTCAGAGCTTGAGCATTAGGGCCCCTCCGTTTATGAACCCCTTTCCGAGCCCTGTATGCACAGTGCTGACTCTTGCTCAGACAGGCCCCACTGTTGCAGCTTCAGGCCCCCAGCAGGTGCGTCTAACTCAAGCCGCACACCAGGTCTACACTGGCGTCCGGAGGACGTCATGAGCCACACGGATGTGCCTGCTACATACTTACGTCGTTTCAGATGGGCCCTTCCTTTCTCTCGGGACTGCGGTGCTCACCTCTCTCGGGCCCCACGTTGTCTTCTCCAGAACACCACGTTTGCTTCCTTTGTCCGACATGGAGGCACCGAGCACCTGTTAAGCGCCGCCGCTCCCCAGTCCCTGAGCCACAGGGAGCACCTCTGCAGAAACCTTACTCTCACGACTAGGTCACTGGATATCTTATCCTTAACGCCTACATCATTGTGACCGGGACCTGCCCCTTGTCATCAGCCACCCCCACTCCACACCCTGTCTCTGAACCCCGTAGGCGGCCGTGAGAATGGTAAGTGTCTGAGACCTGGAATCGCGGGGCTCAGGTTAACACCGGGTTTACTGCTTTGCTGCCAATTTTCACATCTAAATTCGGGATGACAATAACCCAGCTGCCTGTGAGGTGCGGGGCTCCTCTACGAGACAAAGACAAGAAAATGTGAGAAATAAAAAGTTAGTCTACACAGAGGTGGGCGTTGCTGTTGTCACTGGAGTGTAATCCTCGTGCCCGTGAGACAACCCAGTGGACGCTTGAAATGTGGGCCAGCAACTCGTGTGGTGACAGAGGTGCCCTGTCTCCCTTGCTGGTTCTGGTGCCACTGCCCGGAGTGCAGGGGCCTTTCCTGACCCAGGTTAAGTCCCCACCACAAGACCCTTAGCGTCAGCACATCCGCTCGGTCTCTTTTGCCAAATAGGGCACCACGGTCACTGGTTTTGGGGATTAAGATGTGGACTTCCTTGCTTTCGATTAAGGCAGAGACGAGGGCTTTTGTGTGGCTGTGGGGCGAGGGAACGTGGAGCACAGAGCCCTGTCCCCAGGCTGGTCCGGACTCCTCTTTTCTCCTATTCACACCGAGTCCGCAGGCGCATGTCTAAGATCCACCCACCTTCGTGAGGAGTGAGAAATGAGAAGGTCTTACCTTCGGCCATTTCCTTATCAGAACAGGTTCTATTTCAGAAGGTTGGTTGTCAGAGGTGCCCGTGTGGAATGACCCACCGTAAGCACGCACATGTGGTGTAGACATGAGGGTGGGGAAAACAGGAAGGGATCCTAAGTCGGGCCAGAAACCGAGCAAGCCTTTGATAACTCAAATGCATGTTGAACATTCAAACTGGGGGCCCGCTGTGAGCTATCGGGGTGTGTCTGAGCTACCCGGGGGTGGCGGGGGGCCGGTGGAGGGCTCGGGGATCAGGTGCTGATGCGGAGGCTGGCTGGGCCAGGCCCTGGCCATTCTCTGCCCGGCTAAGCGACACAAGGGGAACTGTGTTTAAGAAAAGGGAACGTTGTCGAGTGTGCATCATAGGAGATGAGGCAGGAAACCGAATCCGGGAACGATGACAGAAGCCTAGGTGGAGAATGAGGGTCGGTGGGTGAGTGACCGTGGAGACAGGTGTGGGCACTGGGGTAGGTCCTGTTTGGGGTGACTCGCCGTCCCAGCCATGGGAGCCAGAGCTCCGGCATCCGGGGCATCAAGGCACAGAGAAAACTCGGTGATGGGCCCCTGCAGATTTTTAAGCTGATGCCAGAAAAAGAACGCAAGAATCCCCAAATACGGAAGTCCCTTCAGAGGGACTTTCCTGCTCGGGGAGGCACCCTGGCCCTGACACTTGGTGAGCTCATCAGCCGAAAACCCCGCCTTGTTCTCTCCCTGCCCCACCGGCCAGCTGTGCCCAGAGCCTGGCGTCTCTGGTCAAATGTGCGTGTGGAGTTGGCTTTTATGCAAATGTTCTCTGGGGGAGGGACACGGAGGCCCCTCACCCAGTCCGTCAGAGGAAGCACGCCCGGAAAGGCCCAGCTGAGCGGTGGGGTGCAGGGGCCTCGGCGCGGCATTCACAGACCGCCTCTGCTCAAACGTCACCGGGCCACTGAACGCCACACGTGCAATGAGGCAGCTCCCGTGTCCCGGCTGACAGCGCTAATCCACGTGGGGATCCAATGCGCCGTTTGAAGGAAGGCTGTGTGGCCCGTGGCTCACAGAGCACATCCGTCCAGCAGTCGGTCTGTCCGGGGGACCCGGTGTCGGTCCTGGGCACTAATGAAGGGCACCCGAGAGGGGCAGAGAGAGGCAGGAGAAGCCGAGCGGTGGGGAGGTTCACGGCCCCCAGAGGACAGGCTCCTGGCACTGCCCGATGGCCAGTGCTGTTTCAGCGGCATTTCAGAGGACAGAAAGCCTGGCTGTGTCCAGAGCGAGGCGTGACGGAAGGGCCCTGCCACCGCAAGGCGCATGTCACAGTGACTGAGAAGATGCCCAGCCCCACCCCCCCGGGAAACATCTTGGGCCGGCCCGTCGCCCCTCACCCACAGCCCCCCTCGCTCACGCGGTTGCACCCAGACAGGCCAGCGAGGATGCCCTGGGGAGCAGCGACATGAGGGCGTGCTTCTCAACCGCCCCTTCCGTTGTGACAGTAGGGGAGCCCCAGCCTCCCGGAAGCCACCTGGACGGTTCCAAGATGCGCCGGGCGCCCCGTGGCTGAAGGTCACCAGGTGTGAAAGCAGCAATTGTACAGACAGAGCGAAGCGGGTGAGGGAGACTCTATTCAAAGCTCTTGCTACAGGGGAGGGAGGCAGACTGAGCTCAGCACCACGAGAGCCGGGGTGGGAGGGACTCTGGCGCCACCCAGGCCACCCGCGTCCGCCAGCTGGCCTCACCCAGAGGCAAGGTCAGCCTCCCGTTTCTTTGTTGGAGGACAGATTTTGCACCTGAAGCAAGGCGCCCGTGGATTCGAGGCTCCTGCTTCTGCAGGGGTGCGGAGATGAGGGGCTGCATCCCTGGGGGTGACAGCTCATTTCTTTATTTATTGAGAGAGAGAGAGAGAGGATACGAGATGGAGAGGGGTAGAGGGACGGAAAGAGAGAGAACCCCAAGCAGGCTCCATGCCGTTAGCACAGAACCCGACATGGGGCTCGAACTCACAAACTGTCAGATCATGACCTGAGCCGAAACTTACCTGAATGAGCCCCCCAGGAGCCCCTAGGGTGATGTTCCAAAGGGCTGGCTCTCCTGGGTCCTTGAGGAAGGCACTTCCTGGTGTGTACCACTGGCAGAGGCTTTTTAAAAGATTTACACCTCAAAGGGGTAGAGAAGGAATGTGCAGGGACACATTTTCTAGAGTCACTGCTCTGAGCAAAGGGAGGTCAGGGCCCAGCCTCAGGAAGAGGCCTGTCTGAGGTTAAGCCGATGCAAGGGGGATGCTAAGGCCTTCTCGCTCGCAGGATTGAGACTCGTGAGACCAGACCTACATTAATGCAGGCATCCAGGTGGAAAGCGTGAGGTTTCCAGCTGAAGGGGTGAGGGCGGGGCTTACCCCGTGCAGGGGGTGGCGGCGCGGGTCATTCTCCCACGGCTCAGGACAGCGCTCCGGCTGGGGGGCGGCAGACGGTGGGGGCCTCCCTCATCCCTGGGGGCCCCTCCCCGGTGCCCTTGAGTTGACAGGTGTTCAGGCACACTGAGTTCGAGGTCCCCGGGATCCGGCAGTGATGGGTCCTGGCAGCCGGAAACGGAGGGGGTTGGAACTTTGTCGCCAGACCTTTATCACCAGAATAAGCCTCCACATTCAGGGTGCAGCTTAACTGGAAGAATGAGAAGCCCTATTCTAAAAATAAGACCCTATTCCCACCCCAAAGTGTAAAATTCTCAACTGCTAGCACCGCATGCTAAGTAGGATGCAAAATTTTATTGCAATCAGTAAGCCTTTGGGGGCTTCGGGGCTTTTGTGGAAAGTTGGTGTGGTATGTTGCATGTTTATCCACAAAGCCTTAAAATCCATGCTGAGCAAAGGGGTTAGGAGACCAGGGGATGGCTATTCCCTGACTATCTCACTGGTCCCGGGGCGGGAAAACAGTTAAAGTGCGGGGTGTGTATTTTAATT
This sequence comes from Crocuta crocuta, assembly GCF_008692635.1. Lineage (NCBI taxonomy): Eukaryota > Metazoa > Chordata > Mammalia > Carnivora > Hyaenidae > Crocuta > Crocuta crocuta. Next base: position 6,869,929 of record NW_027527956.1, read on the forward strand.
GCAGAATCAGATCAACTTACAGAAGTAGAAGTACAGCCAATTCACAGACTCACTTAGTATTTACTGAAATACTTTCAAATGAAGCAATAGAAAACTACTTTAGCTCAAATATGAAGAATTCAATGACTTTATTTTGGCCACGCATTTATAAGAGTCTGCAGGAAACGGGCTGTGGAAGATGGCTGTCCAAGCGTTCGATTTTAGAGCTTGGTAATGTTGTTGGGAATGTTTAGCAACGTACCAGGGCTCTGGCCATGTTCACACTGAGCTGAATGTTGTGGACACGCCCTAGAGAGGGGTAAGTAGGTGACTTTTCATCGTCTCTTCCAGAAAGTTCTCAGAGTCTCTGCTGCTTGCTGCTTTGGGCCCTCGTTACCTCCCCATATAATGTCCCATTTCTATGTTTATTTGTGTCCTTCACTACTATGGGCTCTTTTCCAACTATTCTAATCCGTTGCCTCTGGGGAGCCATTCTCTCCCTTAGCCCAGTGACTCTAAAGCTGCTGCCAGTGTGGTCTTCTGTCCCCCAGTGGCCCTGGTGCGAGTGACCCAGGCCTGCCTGATTGGATTATGCCTTCCTGGGCCCCAGGGATCACCCTGCCCAGGACTGGCAGTGCCCTTCCGTGTGAGAGAAGGAGAGGTCTTACTTGAGTGTGTGTGTGTGTGCGTGCACGCGTGTATGTCATCGTAATTTGGAAGATAAAAATCTGAGTTTCCTAGATGCCAGTTTCCTTTTAAAATAAAGGATGTCTGCCCATAAAAGAATTGTTTCCAGCAGAGATGAAGTGATACAGGCAGCAAACAGAACGAGGGTGAGGTCCCAGGAGATTTAATTTGCCGGGATTCCACGGCTGAGTCTACCCTGCTGCAGGCTTGCTGGACACAAAGCCAGAACTTTCCTCCGTGGCTGGATCTACTGTGAGATCCGTCTTCCTGTTACAACTGCAAGGGACCTGGCTGGTACGGCAGCTGGCTTCCTCCGTGACAACTGACGGTAGTGACAGTCACAACCGTGGGAACGCTGTGGTGCCGGCTGCCACTGGGGGTGCTCACGGCGTAGCAGGCAGCGTGCCCGCAGATCTACAAGTGTGGGTTCATTTCATTTCCAGGAGGGGCTTTCCGGCTGAGGTCAGATACATTGCCAAGGCCGCAGCCCAGTCAGCAGTGGCTCCAGACTCTGATATCCGAGCCCAAGGACTTAGCTGCCCTCGACGTGTCCCCTTAAGGGCTGAGCTTGCTCCTCTGACGTACTCCCCCTCCACGCTGTCCTCGCTGCCTCGGATGATGAATGAGCACTAACTGCATGCATTTGGACGACGTCAGGAGACCATGCTGTCCGTAGACACTAGCAGCCATCGTCATCGAGTCCATCATGCACCGGGCTGTGCGTAGGGGGCACAGGCTCGGGGGCGGAGGTCACACGGCCAGTGGGCGGCCTAGCGCTGGGCTTCCCTGCTCCTGCCCAAACTCTGGTTTTCTTGTCATGGCGACCACTCCAGAGAGGAGAGATAGCCTGGTAGCTGGTCTGTTATTGAGCAACTGACTGATTGCTTCACCAAGTGACAAGTTCAGAAGCCGCGGGAGTGAGGCTGCCGTCTGTGGAATTAATTAAGATCAGATGTCTCCCGTCGGAAACCTCCAAGCAGGACAACGTGGTTTTGCCGCGGCAATTCTGCTCAGCAGCGCTTTGGGCGGAAGACGAGAACCATCGCTCCTGAGGCACCGGTATCTTCCCACCAGGACTGGGTGCTGCTGGAGGAAGACTGGCCCTAATTAGGGCAGAGAGTCTGCTGAACGTTGAGCCCACACCAGGGCAGGCAGATGGCGGGAAGGGAAAACCTTACCAAGTCAGGCCGCCTTTACCTTCAGAGTCAACACATCCGTGTAGTGGGATTTCGTCCTGATTGTCTCAGGAGGGGGCCACGTACTCACTTGTGACCTGGAAACTGGACATGATCCTGTTTGCTTCGTAGCATTGGGGGGAGGGGGTTTGATGAGATGATGCACATGGCCAGTTCTGAATGTACTTGTTAAATAAAACTAATGTCAATAATGGAAATAAGTAGTGATTAATACTGCATGGTCACTAGTAACAGTAGGGGCGCTCCTGTAAATTAGGCCGGTATGTAAAGTGTGCTTGCTTAAATGCAGAAACTGAGGCTCAGAGCCAAAAGTTTTGCTCAAGTTTACCTGAGTGGTGGCCGTCTGGACCTGAACCAATGTCTCCTGGGTCTAGGCCCCAGGCTGTTTCTGCAGCAACTGTCACAAGGGAATATGCACAAAACAAATCCAGATGGTGGCCGCCTCCAGACCGGCGGAGCGAGAGCCCCCAAGGGCAGGCCCGGGCTTTGGCCACAGGTCAACGCCATGACCTGTCCGCTCCTGCCCAGCTGGCCTGGCATCTGCCGCTGGAGATCCGAAACGGGACCAAACCCGTCAGACTGTCGGCCGGGCACGAACACCCACAGTCCTCGCTACCAAGCCTTTACCTTTGGTTTCTAACTTTTTTATCTCCCCCAGGTTGTATCTCCCCCGGGTTGTATCTCCCCCGGGTTGTATCTCCCCCGGGTTGTATCTCTCCCGGGTTGTATCTCCCCCGGGTTGTAACTCTCCCGGGTTGTATCTTCCCCTGGTTGTACCTCCTCGTGGTTGTATCTCCCCCGGGTGGTATCTCCCCCGGGTTGTATCTCCCTCAGGTTGTACCCCCCCCTGGTTGTATCTCCCTCTGGTTGTATCTCCCTCTGGTTGTACCTCCCCCGGGTTGTATCTCCCTCTGGTTGTATCTCCCCGTGGTTGTATCTCCCCCGGGTTGTATCTCCCTCAGGTTGTATCTCCCTCTGGTTGTACCTCCCCCGGGTTGTATCTCCCCCTGGTTGTATCTCCCTCTGGCTGTATCTCCCCTGGGTTGTATCTCCCCCGGGTTGTATCTCCCTCTGGTTGTACCTCCCCCGGGTTGTATCTCCCTCTGGTTGTACCTCCCCTGGGTTGTATCTCCCACTGGTTGTATCTTCTCTGGGCCTTGGTCACTTACTTAGAGGCTGAAGTGACTGATGCTTCATATGCTGAGGAGTCCCCAGGACTNTCGTGGTTGTATCTCCCCCGGGTGGTATCTCCCCCGGGTTGTATCTCCCTCAGGTTGTACCCCCCCCTGGTTGTATCTCCCTCTGGTTGTATCTCCCTCTGGTTGTACCTCCCCCGGGTTGTATCTCCCTCTGGTTGTATCTCCCCGTGGTTGTATCTACCCTGGGTTGTATCTCCCTCTGGTTGTATCTCCCCATGGTTCTACCTCCCCCGGGTTGTATCTCCCCCGGGTTGTATCTCCCCCGGGTTGTATCTCCCTCTGGTTGTACCTCCCCCGGGTTGTATCTCCTCTGGGCCTTGGTCACTTACTTAGAGGCTGAAGTGACTGATGCTTCATATGCTGAGGAGTCCCCAGGACTTGCTGACAGATGCAGGGGTGAGGGAAAGAGATAATTGCATGGATTTCTGAATGTGTTTGTCGTTTAACCGAAATAGCACACTTCTGATTCTCTTCCCGGCTCATATGTCTTCAGAGTCAGAATCCTGGGATGGGGGCTTTGGAGGCTTTGCTCCAGCTCTGGAGGGTGAGGACGCCACCCCCAAGTCCCTTTGAAGAAGCCTCTGTGTGGATTTTGGACGTAATCATCTGATTGTCTTTTGTCTAAGTTGCCTTTCAATAGACCATGGTCTCTGGGCAACACGTGGGCTTCTCCCAACCATCTCTCCTTGTGATGGCTGACTTCCCTGGAGCCCTGACAGCTGCTGGCCGTGGCCACTTTGCACAAGTTCCACAGTCAGTGGTTGTGCTCTTGATCGCTAATGTGCTTCAGTCCACTTACCGCCTCTGCTGGTTGTGTTTCTAGTAGGGATCGACGAGGGAGATTCATTATACTAAATGTATGCAGCCTATCGTTTATTAGTCTATTTATTTTAATTACAGTGTCCTATGTGTGTGGTGTGGTTTAAAAAACAAATCCGTGTTTCAGCTTGAAAGCAAGGGCGCATGCAAGAAACAAGCTTGAAGCCTCTGACCAGGCTTTCAGCTTCTCCTATCAGACGTCAGGTGTGCTCGTTACCACTCTCGGCTCCCAGATCGGCTGGACACCGCAGAACAGGGTTCTGGTAAATGAAATTCAGAATTTGTAAAACACTCTCGAGTCATCTGCAGGGAGCTAAGTATGGAAGCAGATGGACCAGCTAGAACGTTATTACAATAAACCAGGCCAGGGATGTTGGTGGCTTGGCCACGGTGAGATCTGGTTCATGAGGGTCCTGGAGATATTCAAACCATCCAGGGTAAGGTCTGAGACTGGAAGTCCGGACTAAACACTTAAAAGAATCTAGTTATGAGTCTAGTGATTGTCTATCATTAATTACTTGCACAAAAGGCAATGATTGCTAAGGTCCTTCATTGTCTATTTGGAGCTAAATGTACCCAGTGGGAGATGCTTCACAGATGGCAATGTTGAGAAATTGCTGGCTTTCAGCTCTGTGTGGAGATATTAGGACGGTACAGATACCCAACTAGGTCTGCACATCGTAAAATGTCGGATGACACTTGGGTGTCAATTACAGGGACGGTGTCATCTACAAAACAAGATGTGTACCAACAGCAGTCTCTTCTCAGTGCCCAGGAATCTAGATATTCTTCAGCTATTCCCATGGTCAGAACTTGACGACATGTAGACTCTCGATAATGTTTTCTGGGGAACATCTTCCTGTCAAAAACCCGCTATACTTAACAGCGAATACAGTCGGAATCTTTAGCACATTGTTCGTGCCTGCTTGTTCACCAGCATGAAAATGAGCGTCCTAATGCTCTCAACTGTCTCTCGCTACAGATACCAAATTATGATGGATTACGGCTGCAGAGTGTTCTGATATCTTACTTGCTCAGTGAATTACACAGGATTCTAGGTGACCCCTCATCATTAGTGTGGCTAAAGGCAGCCAGCTGACAAATGGGAGAGGAATTCAAGTCTAAATATGAGGGTGCCATCCAAAATTGCACTTATAACCAGTGAGAAATATGAAAGTCCGGCATCTATCCTGTGCAGGTGCAGAGAGCTCAACTGGGAATCATTCCCTCGAAGGCACGGACTAGTGATCGATAATCTCGAGCAGATCGGAACCCAGCACGCTGTTAAAAAGACCTCACAAATGTCTTACACACCAGGCTGCTAGCATCACACACCAAGGCCTTCTTGTCATGACAGGGGACTTCAGACTTCTGGAGAACAGAGTACACATCAAGGGGGTTCGTAGTTCACCCCATTCTGTCCCAAATTGGCCTTCACAGGTTTTTTTCAGGTACCTGTAACACGTAAATGTATAAATCCTTATACACTGTGGTGTCTGACATGGGGCTGAGTTATTCTCAGGTGAATTTGAGGAATCTATGAGAAAACCATTCTATAGCCACTATCAAGCCTCATTCATCACAAAACAATCATCAAGCTAAATGGGAACTTGAAGACTATCAGGGTAACCTGAAACAGAAAGTTCTGGAAAATAATAATGATGGAAATAAAATAACACCACTATGAGTAATTAAATATCAGCAATAATTGTTATTATTCTAAAAAAGCCACTAATAAGTTTCTCCTCTCTCAGTGCGTCATTTCATGCTTGATATGAAAATCGAGTGCTCTCAGCCTTTTGATGGGATAATGTTCCATCGTCTCAGTCAAGACCACATGAGGATTTGTGAGCTCAACTAAAAAGCAGTTCAGACGTTTCACTTTCTACATCTTGTCTCGGCTCATTCACACCGTAAACATGCGTGTTTGCTACGAACCCCGATGCCCTTGGAGGGTGACCATCACTGTGTGCTGGCCCACGCACCTGCTGCAGTGGGTCACCTGGTTTGCCATCACAGGTGACTATGTCCCCCAGGGGGCAGAGTCAACCCCGAGAGGGCACAGAGGGACCGGCTGTGGTGTGAGCTGGGGAGCGGGGGGGGAAGGGCACGTGTTCATCTCCTGCCCATCATTTTTGAGTTCCTGCAGGTGCTTCCTATAGAATTGGTCTGTTTTGAAGCAGAAGGACTAGCAATTTCTCAATAATAAATGACCATCTTGTGAAGATGACCTTGCATATATATTTTAAAATTTGCTATATATTATTTGACAGTGGTTCCTTTGACTCATGTATACATTCTTTGAAGGGGAGCCCAAATAAATACATGCATATGTATATGCATAAGTGTATACACACCATATATACAACCACATGCACATATTATATACATATGTATATATGTGGATGCATTATACTGTACATATCACAACTCCCGTTAAAGATATTTCTTACAATAATCTATGGCATTAAATCCTTTTCTAAATGAATAGACTTTCACAAGATAATCAAGTCCAACGGACATTTGCTTTAACAAACATATCAGCATGCTGTTTGCAGGTGGTGGCCTCTTTATTTTTACACTTCAGCACCCAGCTGAATTTTCCTGATCGTGGGCAAATGAGACAGCTTCTCTGGGACTCAGTTTCCTCATCTGGGAGAGGAGGAGGTCCAGGCGGGTGCTCAGTTAGATGCCTGCGGCTCTAGAACTGGGAGATTCTACTTCTTCCCGCTGGTCCTGGGCTGGCCCCTGAGACCCGGCGCCCAGAGCTCCTTGCCCTCGTCGGTGGGAAGCTTACCCCGTGGCAACTTCTCCTCCAGGTTAGTAAGTGTTTCCAAGTCTGGAAGGGAGTTTCTCAGTTTTTGCATCTTAGTGTTAGTACTTCTTGTAAACTAACTGCTTAGGGGATGTGACTTTCCAGCTGTCAGTGTGTTTCCCCGACATCACTTGAAAGTCCTCATAATAAGTGGTGGTTGAGCTGTAATTAAGTTTGAGGGAAAAAAATCTCTTGAAATAATCACTTTCTGCTGAATATTTGGGCTAATTTAGCCAGTCTTTTATTTTATCATTTCCCCCTCCCCCAGTTAATTAAGAATAAGAAAAATAAACAATTTTATCTTCATCTATGTTTTCTCCAATGCTCCACTTTTTAATTTTTTTTTATGTATGGGTCTCTGACCTCTGTCATTTTCCTTCTGTGCAAAGAACTTCTACCTGTTCTTACAGGGCAGGTCTGCTGGGAGTGAATTCCCTTGGCTCTTGTGTGTATTTATTTCTCCTTCATCTTTGAAGGGTGATTTTTCTGGAGAAAATTCTAGGAGAATTCTAGGTTAGAAAGTGTTTTCTTCTAACACGTTCAGTATTTCACTTCCTATCCTCCGCCTGCATAGTTTTTGGGGGAATCTGCTGAGATTGTCTCTGTCTGTCTATAGGCACGGCATTTCCCCCTGTTCGTTTTTCAAGATTTTCTCATTTCATGCGGTATGCCCAAGTGTCGGTTTTTATTTATTGATTTTTGTTTTGGTGTTTCTCTTCTTTGGTGCTCTCTGTGCTTCTGGATCTGCCGCTTGGTGCTTGTCGTTAACACTGGAAAGTCTGTGAACATGGAGCTGGTAAACAGTTTGGACAATCGTAGCTCATGGGCTGTATGGGCCACCCCGGCGTTTTCTAGAAATTAATATTAATAGAGCTTGAAATACGCCCTTCATCACACTCACAGCATCCCTACTGAGGAAAATCTAGTCTTAGGAAACTTCCAATATTTCTTTTGCTCTGTCCTTTCTTACCTTTCTATCTGGTTTCTAATCACATGCATGCTACACCTTTTAAAATCATCCACTAGTTCTTGGATGTTATGTTGTGTTTAACAAAAGTTTGTTTTTACTCCTTTTCCTTCTTCGTGTTTCAGTTTGGGAAGTTTGTACTGACCAGGTTTGAAGCTCACTGATTGTTTTCTCGGCGGTGTCCGGCCTGTCGTGACCCCGTGGAAGACATTATGCTGTCTTGATTCTTTCATAGACTTTCTATTTCTCTGTTAACATCACCCATATGTTCTTCTTGTTGTCTCCTTTCCCCTTTACAGCCCTTAACGTAGCAACCTTAGAGGGGCGCCTGGGGGTCAGTGGGTTAAGTATCCAACTTTGGCTCAGGTCATGATCTCCTGGCTCATGGGTTTGAGCCCTGCGTTTGGTTCTCTGCTGACAGCTTGGAGCCTAGACCCTGCTTCGGACTCTGTGTCTCCCTCTCTCTCTGTCCCTCCCCCGCTAATACTCTGTCTCTCTCAAAAAGAAATAAACATTTAAAAAAAAAAAAAGACCTCATATTAATCATAGTTGTTTGAAAATTCCTGTCCGAAAATCCCCACATCTGCTGGGTCTGGTGCTCGTCTCTTCAGATTATGTTCCATCCTTTCCACGCCTTACAATTTTTTGTCGAAAGTCAGATGTGATGTACTAGCCGTGGGGATGATGGTAAACAGGCCCTTGGGGTGAGGTCCTCTGCTCCTCTGGCCTCACGGTTGCCGAAGCCATCAGTGCATCGGGTCCTGGTTTCCTCTGCTCTCCGGCTCTCAGCCTCCCCAAGCCCTCCTCACCCAGGGAGCCCTCCGTGCAGCCCTGCAGCTGGCCCCGTGCTGGGGCGTTGCTGCTGTGGGGGTGGGGAGGGCAGGGGTCCTGTGATGCGCAGCAGGCCTGCGTCCTGGGCGTGACTGTCATCAGCGGCACTCAGACACTCCCCGCTTTAGGAGGGGCTGCAGTGTCCTTCCCCAGGCAGCATGAGGCTCTGTCTGGTAAGGTCTTTCTGCCTGGAGAAGACGCCTTTGTCAGGAGGATGCTCTGAATCTATTTTAACAAACTTTTTTTTTTTTTTAATTAAAACGACTTTTTAGGGCAGTTTTATGTTCACAACGAAACAGAGGGGAAGGTACAGATTTTCCATGTACCCTCTGGGCCCCCCACGCCCAGCCTCGCTGTGGTGCACGACCCCAGCAGAGCGGCACGTTGGTACGGCCCTCAACCCACCTGGCTCTGCCAGCATCGCCCAGCGTCCAGCTTAGGCGAGGGTGGATCTGGATGGCCCGTGTTCCGAGGGTTTGGACAGATGTCTAAGACGTGTATCCACCACTGTGGCGTCGTGAAAATTGCCCCAAATTCCTCTGTGCTCTACCTAGTCATCCCTCCCCTAACCCACCCCCCAACAACCGCTGATCTTTCCACCATCTCCGTGGGTCTGCCTCTTCCTGAGGTCATAGAGTCGGGGCCCCGGGTGCGCAGCCTTTGGAGGCTGGCTTCTTCCACTTAGTCATATGCACTTAAGGTTCCTCGTGTCTTTCTGGCTGCTGCCAGGTTTTGTCATCTGACCTTTGGTGGTTCTGGGAGCCCAGGACTCGAGAGCGCCTCCCTGCTGCTGACGGGCGCAGTGCAGGGCTCGCGCGGCCGCCTTGTTCGCTGATTAGCACGGCTTCGCCATCCATCCACTCTCTCTGTCTCTCTGCATGTTCTACCAAACTGGGTATTTTTAGGCTGTCAGTGTGTGTTGGCGCAGAAAGCCATGTGCTCGGCGGATGAGGCTGCTCAGGGTCCTGGATATGACTCACGGGTAACAGCACCGAGTTCACGGTGAATTAGTCACGCCGTCGTAGCCTTTGCCTCTAATATGACTCAGAAACAGACAAAAATACGCAGTGTCCATGGGAACAGGGTCGTCATGCTTCTTCCTCCCTCTCGTCCCTTTTCTATTTCTCGCTTTCCAGCCCGTGTCGCAGGGAATTGGCTAGAACATTTGTGGGTGAAGTGCAGAGCATCTCAACCATGGCATTTTGTTTTCGTCTCTTTGGGCTGGAGAATTCCTGCTGGGCAGGGGGCTGTCTGTGCCTGAAGGGTGGTTGCCCTTCTACCCACGCGGCCGCAGCCGTCCCCGGGAGGACAGAGCCGCCCCCAGGAGAAGCACCGGTGTCAGTGGTCCCCCAGCTGCCTGCAGAGAGAGACACACGCACCCTCTCTCCCAGCTGGGTGTTTCCTAAGCCCCCAATCACCGCACAGGAGGCGTTACGCGTACCTACTGTGTGCTCTTCCGTGGTGACTGGTTTCTTCTCCATTTGCCTCTCCTGGGATCTGTGTTCTGCCTTCTGGGGAGCGAGAGGGGGTGGCCGGTGCGTGTCCTGGGGGCTGGGGGACTGGGGTCCCGCCCAGGGACCAATCGCCCCAGACGCCAGACCTCACCGCGCTGCCTGCGGGCGCTCCCACCTCCCGGCCGCCCCCAGCATCTTCCCGTTCGGCTCCACCGTCCGTCTCCTTCGTGTTGTGCGATTTGCAAGAACAGGCGTCTGCAGGTCGTTGCAGGTGCGGCTTGGGTTTATTCTCCTGTTTTCACTACGTTGGGCACATTTCTGAGACGAAAAGGCAGACACGTGTTTATTCGGCCAAAGGAGGCCTGGAGGGGCCTGGTGGGATCAGAGAGGGGCACGGGGCAGGGCCAGCGTGCACGGGGCAAGACCCCCGCCCGGGGGTGCCTGCGCGGGGGCCCCCAAGGAATTTCTTCTACTTTCAAAACAGAAATCTCTGTTTTCAAACTCGTTAAACTTAATTTTTGTCTGCTTGTTCAGAAGGTACCTGTCCCGAAGGGCAACTCACGCCTGTAGAACTAGGGTCTGAGCAGCATCTGCTCAGGTCACAGGAGCACGGAGTCAGAGGCTGTTCTCTCTGGACGAGGCGGTTCAGGGGCTGCTGACGTGTTTTCCGCGTGCGCCTGCAGGGCGGGCGGGCTCCGGGCCCGGCTGGGACGGTGCACCTGACCCCAGGGGGAGGACCCCCGCGTGGGCACGAGCCGCCCCTCAAAGCTTTGCCCGGAGGCACATGGCTCTGCTCTCCGGCCTCCTAAGACCTGGTCCTGGAACTGCTCCGTTCCTCTTGTCCCCTCCTGATCCGGGGATGGCCTTTGTGAACATCCTGCCCTGGAGCAAAATGGACGTGGTGAGCAAGGCTGGCATTGAGCGCCGCTCAGGATGAAGCCGGGGCTCCACAGTCCTCCATCCCAAGTAAAAGTCAGAATTTTCTCAGCCTGTTGTCTGAGACCGGGGTCCTGGCTTGCTGGGCCTTCGGTGACTCTGGGCAAACCTAACTGTCTGGAACAGCACCCCTGACTGTCACCCCAGAAACGGGCGAGGCAGGACGTCTCCCAGGTGGGGAGAGGCCTCGGCCAGGTGTGGCCGCAGAGCCGGCACGAGCGAACCCTCCTCACTAGTGATGGCTCCCACCTGCTGCTTCTCAGCAGAGGGGAAACACAGCAGAGCCTTTCCGTGTCTAGGGGCTGGGGACTCACCTGCTTTGGGGACACACCTGCTTGGGGGACGTGTCTGTGCTGCAGACCGGCCACCCGACCACTCCCTCTGGGGGACCAGGAGCTCAGACACGGCAGCACTAACTCACACCCCGACATTTATGATGTGTCGGCTGCATTAACTGTGACATTTACTTACTGATTTTTTTAAATGTTTATTTATTCTTGAGGGAGAGAGACACAGAGTGTGAGTGGGGGAGAGTCAAAGACAGAGGGAGACACAGAATTTGAAGCAGCTCCAGGCTCTGAGCTGTCAGCACAGAGCTCGACACGGGGCTCGAACTCACAAGCTGTGATATCATGACCTGAGGCGACGTCGGATGGTCAACCAACTGAGCCACCAGGCGCCCCAACTTAGTGACTGGATTTTCCCATTGATTGGGATTCTGATTGGTGATTTTCCCATTGATTCTTGACCGGCCTCGCTTAGAAGGGGAGACGGACGGGTAGGCTCTTGGCACCTCGTGTGGTGGGGATGGCGGCGAGTTGGCCAGCTGCTCACATCCGCGTTACACGCTGTGTGGGGTCTGTCACGCCGGAAGAGCTGGCTCCGAGAAGGGAGACAGACAGGTGGACTTTTCCACTCTAGGAACAGTAAGGGCACTTTGTGCCCTGGACTGTGGTTACACTTGGGAAGCCAGAAGGGGGCCGGTGACCCGTTTTAAGACTTAAAAAAAAAAAGTAAATCGATAGGCAGGAAGATGCTGTTAGCATTAGAGCTGACAATTTAACTATGATTTTCCGTCACTTCTGGTTCGAAGAATTCACGCATGTGCACGTGCATGCCGGGGAGAGGACCCCGCTGCCTGCTCCTGGCTCTGTCTCCTGTGGGAGGCACTCAGTGAACATGGGGGGGTGATCACACAGGTGACGGAAGGGACACAATTCCTGTCCCTTCTGTGATGTGGGCATCGACTCTTCCAGTGGATCCTGGACGGATCGGGGTGTTCCTAGTACTTCCTCGCCAGGCTTCGCAGAGACACCGAGGGACACGGTGCTCCACACCCTCTCGGCCAGTGCTGGGCAGGTCCCGCATACTCTTCTCCCATAGGACCACTCTGTCCAGCATCACCCTTCCTGGAGCCACCGTCACCTGCCCGGGGCCCCTCGGAGCCCATGTCTACCCGTGTCCTCAAACCCACACTTGGCCCTGCTGGTTGATGTTCTACAAGGTAGACAGATGAACGCACGTCTCATCGACCCCTCCATCGTCCGAGCCCTCCAGCACGTTCCCGTCGGTGCTGGGGTGCAGAGTAACCCCCACGCTGCCCGCCACGCCTGCCTGACCTGGCCCCCCCCCCCCCGGGGCCATGCTCTGCCAGCCCCGCTGTCCCTGCCCCGTGCTGCCCCTGCCTGCCTCGCCCTCCCGCCGCTCTGCCCCCCTCCTCCCTTCTCACTGTGCCTCCACTGTCCCTTTTGCTCGTATATTTGGCCCAACACCAATCCTGATAGTGTCCCCAGGCCGCCAGGCCCTCGGCCACGTTCCCTCATCATTGCACACCTTTCAGAGGCCAGATTATAACTGGAAATCACAGATTGATCTGATCATCATTTGAAGAGATGCCTCTCTTTCCCCATGGTCCACGGGTGTGTCCATCAGGGCAGGGACCGCCTCTCTGTTCCCACCGCAAATACGGAGCTTCAGCCTCGGGTCAGCATGTCTGTCTGGTCCAAGAGGGAAGCCACCGGCCACAACTCGTTATTTAAATTCAAAAAGATAAAATAAGATTAAACACTCAGTTCTTGCTCACTCTAGGCACATTCCAAGTGCCGGCCACCCATCGATTGCCCCGATTGCCCCCATGTCAGGTAGGGCAGAATTACAGAGCATCCGAACCGCTGCCGGCGCCTCGTCAGGTGACCGAGATCCAGATCCGACGAACGTCCAGTGAACCAGAAAATCCTCCCTCCGTGGACTGTACTCGCTGACGGTCTACTCAGTGTCAAGTCCGATGGCCCTGCCCAGAGCCGACGCTCACCAGGTATGTGGGGAAGAAATGAACTAAGAGGCGATTTCCCTGTAAGGTCAGGACTGGGAGGTCATCAAGCACAAACATAAGCAGAATTCGACCTGATATGTCATGTGCCTCTAAATAACCGCGTGAGTATTCAGCCAGCCTATCTCAATAACTATTTGCTCTATGCTCTATTTTCCTAGTGTGCTGAATAGAAAAATAAACAGTGAGGAACTGGAGACAGTTCGGCGACCTCTAGCTTCCTGAGAGTCAACGAAGGTCCCTTGTGTTTGTTTTTCTATAAGGGAAGGTTCATCTTAAGTTTAAGTAACTACTACCAAAACTTCTTTGAGGAAAGATAAAGCTGAGAACTGAAAATATATATAGAAAAAGTGAATAGTGGCCTCTGCTTGTGTAATAATGTCTCTTTCTCCTTTTTCGTCTTTGCAAATTTATTGTGTCTTTCAGGAAAAACGAGGCTTGCGTCACCGCTCATGTTCTCTGATGTTTTCTTTGCTTCTGGGACATGAAGGAGTGGATCTGGGAGGTGGTAGCACATTCTCACCCTCTGACTTACCTGTCACCAGAGGACACAGGATGAGCGGGTCACGTGGTTGGTCCTGTGTGGACCAGCAGAGGGCCTGCCTGCTCCTGGTACCCGGAGGCCTGGGGCCCGGATTCAGCGCTACCAGCAGGAGACGCTCCCGTTCAACCTGTATGCAGTGCTCAGGTGCCCAGAGTCCCCCCCGCCCCTCACCTGTCCCAACCCAGGGCTCTCCTGGGGGAGCGGGGTCAGCGTGAACTCCTGGCAGATGCTCTGGGTGCTGACAAGGGAAGTGTGCACTTGCTGAAACGTATTTCCCATGGTTGCATTAAATTACAATCCTGGCCTTCATATGATGAGTGATTTGGGGCGAGGCCTGGAAATTTCGGGGGTTGCTTCAGGGGACCCCTGGGCTGCCTGTCAGCAGAGGATGGGGAAGCAGAGTGCCCACCAACCCCTCCAGCCACCACCTTCTCTGCCCTGTGAAGGCCCCGGGGGAGGGGTAGAGGGTCCCCGGGGAGTGACCTGTGGGCTAGCAGCGGGGTCTCCCTGCCAGGCTGCAGGGACACATGCTGCCTGGTCTGGGGACTTCGTGCTGCTCTCCTGGCCACCGGACTGGAAGCAGATGTGTCATCTCTCACTGGAGACCCCTCAGCGGGCAGTGGCCCCGTCTCCCCCCACGCCCGTGAAACGTATGACGCTGTGGCCTGTGGCTGTCGGGCTGCATGGCTCCCGGCGTCGGTGCAAACAGCCCTAAGGCCTGTGCTCAGCTCGCCCGCCCAGCCTTGCCTGTGGGTGGGTCGCAGGCCACTCTCCATCTGCGGCTGGCGGGACTTCCCGGGGGGACGGCGTTACCCCTCACACTTAAATCTGCGCCCGTGACAATCGCACATAACGCGTGCAGCGGCTCATCTGGGTAATTGTGAACAACACCCTACACTGTCCTGAACTCTCCTGACTTGGTCAAACCATCTAAGGAGTGGAAGGTGGTTGTTGGGTGTAAGGATGGATTTTACATGTCAACGCGGCTGGGCCACAAGGGCCAAACAGCTGGTCAAACACGATTTCTGGGTGTGTCTGTGGGCTGTTTCTGGAAGGGACGAGTATGTGAGATAGTGGCCGGGGTGAAGCTGCCGGCCCTTCCCCGGTGTGGGCAGGTGGCGTCCAATCTGCCCAACCCCAACAGATGGAGAGGCAGAGAAGGTGGAACTGNAGTCACTGCTCTGCAGGTGACAAGCGGCTGCCGGCCTCCCTGAGCAACCGGCGAGCAGGCAGCTGGCGGCAGATCTCAGGCTAGGTGGTGGATCTGCGGCCATCCCTCACCAGAAATGTCTCTATCAACACACACGCCCTGCTCTTGCTTGCTTCCCTGGGACCTTAATACAATGGTTTAAGGAAAAAAAGGTTTCTCCTTGGAGTCAAATATCCTTCATGAAAGGGGGGCCGTCCAGTCTGCAGGTGGAAACCCGCGATCACCACTTGCTTTGCAGGGCTGTTCCTGCTGCGTTCTGTTCCTCTTGAAGACTCCGTGTTAAAACTAAGGCGGAGGGAGTGATGTCCTGCCCCACAGCCCAGATGCGGGCACTAAGGGACGAGAGCTCGAAACTTCCAACAGGAGATTGATTTGAAACACATCGTGAAACTCTGCCTAACATTAGACCAGGGGAATATTGTGTATTACAAACTAATTTGGCAAATGACATTTCAAGGATGTCATTTTAACTGATTTAAGTGCATTCTGTTGCGATTCTCTACATACTGCTTGTGAATATAAAAATCCATTTACTGTAACTAGGCAAATTAAAAATTTTTCTGAGTGGAGTAATCTTTCCTTCCTTCCTTCCCGAGCATGCCAAAGAATAGTGCTTGATCTTTTAGAAAGCAGAGGCCCATGTATGCAATCCTTTTGGAGGGTCTGAAGTAGCTTTCCTGATCTTGTGAGTTTCTGCTGAACCGTGTCCTGATCCATAAAGGTGCCCCCCCTCCCCTTCTTGTAACAGCAGTAGATTGGAGTTCACAATGCAGAGGTCAGTGCTGCCGGGTCCGTTACTCCTCCTGCAGATTAATTTTGTTGCCATCAAGTGGTGACAAGTAGTCACTATTAATCAATCTGAACTATCTAGTTGAGTTGGACACCTGAAATTAGTTATACTCTTTGTAAATTTCCAAGTCCTTTAAGTTTTTAAAAAGAAATTCATGTCTATTTAAAACATGGGTAACTGACTGGCTATGTATCTGTGTAGGAATCTACCAAAGTTGACTCTTCTTTCCACTTCGTTTTAGAGCTTATTTGCTTCCCCTGTGTTTTTCCTCCGGGATTATACTTTCCTCTGCTTCCGGCTGTTTGGTCTGACCCAGCTCCTTAATCCTCTGGCTAAGAATTTTTCTGTACTTGGATGACATGTTCCCTGTTCTCCAGTGTTTGTTTTTATTCAAGTTCTTGGTACATTTTTCTGCGGGGAGAGGGGGGCTCTGAGAGAACTCGCCAAAGTCTCAAGTTGAATTTAGGTCAAGGGCGAGAAGTTGTTTTCTATTGTTCTGTCTCAAAAGTTAACAGCGCTGCTGCCTGCTTTTCTCTCCTCACGTATGACTTACCTTCCAGAGAGGGAATTATCTGCCTTTAAGTGATCTTCTAATTAATTGTAAGATTAGTATTATTAAGGCAATAGAAAATCAGGCTAAATTTTAAAAGACTTAAACAAAGAGTGGTTCCCATTGCTTATATAAATGCTAAAGTATCATAAAGTAAGCACAATCCTTGTGTAGAAAAGTCTGGAAGCGTAAAGGAAAGTAGAAAGATTCACTGTCCTATGAATGAATGCCATTCCCAGCTGTTCTAAACCCTCTGGGCACCTCCCACCCATCCAGAAAGATACATGCATGATAATTTCTGCTGCTTCCTTAAAAAGAAAAAACAAAAAAACCCAAAAAAACCCCAAAAACCAAAAAACCCCGAAGTCATTGTATTATGTCTTCTCTTCCACAACTCGGTTTCTTAACAGACTTCTTGGAAAACTTTACAAGTTGTTATCATAACTCTAGTTCATTGTAATTAAAAATATTTGGTTAAAATAAATATGGTATCCACTCATTAACAAAGGAAATAGTGTAAAAGGGCTGAAGACAAAAAGTCTCCTCATTAACTTGCTGTTTTCCGGAGACCATCGGTTAGAACTGCTTCTCTTTTCAGTTCCGTTGGAAGGTGCTTGCATAACTCAAGAGGACATATTTATAGCTATTTTCTCTTATTTTCCACATCAGACAGTGTCTACTGACTCCCTGGTATGAAAGATGGATGTCTGGCTCATGTACTCTCATTGTATCCTAATATCTGGTTACATGTCTTCATTACCAAGATATTGACATACTTTAAAATATATTTAAAATATTTAAAAACTAGTATTTCCCATCCTATCATTTAAAAAGCAACAGTTTTGTTGAGCTATAACTGACGTTCCTGAAAAATATATCCATTTAAAGATTATAGTTCAGTAGTTTATTGACACAATTGTGCAACTATCCCTACTTTTCAGTTCTAGAACATTTTCATCCCCCCAGAAGAAAACTCTGCACCCCTCGCCTTGCCCCTGGCAGCCATTAATCTGCTTTCTATCTCCATGGGTTTGTGTATTCTAAACACTTCACACGAGTGGGATTGCACAGTACATAGTCTTTTGCGACTGCTCTGTGTCACGGCACATTCTCAAGGTTCATCCCTATCATGCGATGAATCAGTGCTTCGTTCTTTTATGGCTAGATAATATTCCATTTTGTTTATCCAGTAATCAGTTGACACTTTTGAAAAAGGCTGGCTTGAATACTCATGCACAGGTGTTTTGTGGACATGAATTTTCAGTTCTTTGGGTTTGGATCTTCCTAGAAGTAGAATTGCTAGCTTATGTGAACACTCACCATTTAACTTTTTGAGCTAATTGGCTAGTTCGATATTTCCTTTGGCGAAGTATGTGTTCAGATCCTTTGCCTGCTTTTGAATTGAGCTGTCTTTTCACTACTAAGCTGTAAGAGTTCTTCATACAAACTGGACACATGACCTTCACTTGTATACAGTCTGGACGCACAGCCTTCATCAGATACACCGTTTGCAAGCACCCCCCCCATCGTTCTGGGGTGGGGGGCAGTTGGTCTATGGTCCTCATTTAGCTTCCTTGGTGTTGGCTTTTAAAGCACTAAAGCGTTCAACTTTGAAGAAGTCCGATTTAGCTGTTTTCTTTTTGATTGCTTGTAATTTTGGGGTCACATCTAAGAAACTACTGACTAATACAAGGTGACAAAGATTTATGCCCGAGCTTTCTTCGGAGAGCTGTATAGTTTTAGCTCCTAAGATTAGGTCTTCACTCCCCTGGGAGTTAATCACTGGATACTGCGTGAGATAAGTGTCCAGCTTCATTCTTCTGCAGCCGTCACAATGCTGCTTGTTGACAAGTCTGTTCTTCTCCCATTGAATTGCTTGGCTCTCTTGCTGCAATTCAATGGACCATAGTTGTGAGGGTTTATGTCTAAGGTCTCAAGTCAAGTTCATTGATGTACAGGTCTATTCTTATGCCATTTTCACTTAACAATATATATTGAAGATGTTAATATATCAGGACATCAAAAGCTTCTTTATTCTTTCTGTTGCCGTGAAGCATGACTTGAACTTTACTTAATATATATGATTTTAACTTGACCCATTTTTCATTGATAATAAATTGTTTACAGTTGTGTTGCTAGAATGATTATACATACAGCTTTTTAACTGTGTGTATGTGTCCACATATCTGTAAGATAAAATTATCATAAGTAAAATTGCCTACTTATCCTAACTATCCTTAAACTAACTTATCAAGTTAACAAAATGGATTTTGTTGAGTTTTCCAGGGAGCTGGTGTAGACCTCTATGCCTTTATGTGAATTAGTCCCTAAATGATACTTTTTTCTTTACTCATCCAGCCTCAGACAAAGTGAGATCTCTTTGGAAAGGAAAAGCGATTTTCTTCTGTCTTTGTTCACTTTGTGCAGTGGAGGCAGGCTGTGCGGATAGTGATCTGTCCAATTCCAAGTTTACATTTGATTTCTCACATTGGGCTTCTCTTATGGACTGAAATGCGTTCTTCTCCAGTAACATAATTTGCTTTCTCTGCCCATAAATGAAGGGGTAGAGTGCCAGACAGATTAAACCCCCAGATTCTCCCCTAGGGTTTTTCTGTTCCCTGATGAGTCTCCACTACTGCCCACACCTCGCGCTTGACCATTACTGTCGCCATCTCCCCAGCCTGATCCCAAGGTGCTGAGCATTTGACCTGTTTTCTTACTTGTAACCATGTCCTCGGTGCTTCTCTCACCACAGATCACAGGTGAGGAAACCAGAGCTCGGCAAGGCTCAGTCTGTGTTGAGAAAGTACGCAGCTAAACCTGGTTTGTCCGATTCCAGAATGCGGACATTCTACAGTGTTCTCTAGCGCCAGGGTGCACGGCTGCCCCTCACTCCGCCTTCCTCCCTGCCTCAGGGTCACCCCTGCCCGGCCCCTCCAGTGTTCTGCTTCCTCTTTTTCTTCCACAACCTTACAACCTTACGCTCTTTTCTTCCCTTTACCCCTATTAAAGCACAAGCTATGACAGTTTTACAAGTTGAGTTAATTCCTCCTGAGAGAGACTAAACATTCAGGGCACCTCAAATGTATGTGCAGGAGCATCTCAGTGAGATTTCTAAGCTCGTTGAAGTAAGTCAGCTCTTCACCCAGCTTATAAATTTGCTCTGCCCTCGGTGCTGGTTTTCTTCTTCTTACTTATTATTTTCAGTTCACTGGCTTTAAGCCCATGGTAGCCATTTGCTGTCAGAAAGGAAAAGGAGTAAATTCTAAGAATTTTAGTGTCATCTGAAAGCCTCATCGAATGTTGTAATGTTTTAAAAGGTTATATAGAGGGCGCCTGGGTGGCTCAGTCAGTAATACACTGCCTATGGCTCAGGTCATGATCTCAGGGTCTGTGGGTTCGAGCCCCGTGTTGGACTCTGTGTTGACAGCTCGGAACCTAGGGCTGCTTCCACTTCTGTGTCTCCCTCTCTCTGCCCCTCCCCAACTTGTGCTCTGTGTGTGTGTGTCTCTCTCTCTCAAAAATAAAAATTAAAAAAATAAATGAAAGGGTTATAGAAAGCTAAAAAATTTTTTTCTTCTTAGGGATACCAATTGTAGGAATCCTGTAGTGATGTTTTGAAAGAGAAATAAAGATATTGAAAGGGACAATGTTGCCCAAGTCACTGCACAGAATGGGACAATGTGCACATTGGTTAGAATGACTTAAACACTTAAAAAACTTAAACCAATAATACTAAGTGCTAGTGAGGGTGTGGACGAACTGGAACCCTCATTCATGGCTGGTGGGGAAGCAGTAAGGTACAGCCGCTGTGGAACACAGGTTTGTGGTTTCTTACAAACACACGCCCACCACCCCACCCACAGTACAACACCTAGGCGATAACACAAATGAAATATTTGCACAAAGACTTGCATATTATGTCTATAGTGGCTTTACTCACAAAGGGCCTGAAGTGGAATATCCCAACTGGCCATCACCCTGTGAGTAAAGGTCACTTACTCAGTGGGTCATTTACTCAGTGGGATGCTATTTGGTAACTTCTGAAGGCGCATCAGCACACAGGAACCTCTGAGCCTGGGTGCCAGGAGGAGGGGGCTAGACCCAGGGTTCCATATTGTATGATTCCATCTCTCTAACTTTCCGGAAAGCGAGAGTCTACTCTCGGAATCAGATTGGTACTTGCCAAGCGCTGTACACGGTGGGAGCGATCGACCGTAAGAGGTAGAAGGGAAGGCTCTGGGGGTGTTGGAAGTAGGCTGTGTCTTAATCGTGGGGGTATGTTCACAACTGCATTTCTTTCTCAAAGCTCACAGAACTGTGCATGTGATAAGGGTGGATTTTGCTCTATGTAATTATTCCCGACAAACCTGATATTAAAAAAATGGAAACAATTATGAAAAAAGGACAGGGATATATTTCTTGATTTCTTCTCCTTTATACAAACGCTGCCACCTTTTCCTCAGCTCCTGGCTTTGCCTACTAGTGATGTGGGGAGGGCCCCTGGAGATCTGTTATTTCCTTTCCTCAAGCCAGTGGCTATTGACCTGACTCCATTTCCATTTGTACAAGTCAGAGGAACCACTCA
Source organism: Crocuta crocuta (assembly GCF_008692635.1). Classification (NCBI taxonomy): domain Eukaryota; kingdom Metazoa; phylum Chordata; class Mammalia; order Carnivora; family Hyaenidae; genus Crocuta; species Crocuta crocuta. Next base: position 6,890,823 of record NW_027527956.1, read on the forward strand.
CTCACCGTGTCACAGAGCCCACACCACAATAGCAGTTTTGGTGGGTGGGTGGTCTGGCACCTGGGAGACTCTCCCAGGGCCCAAGTCATGCACCTCCAGGCAAGAGCAGTGCAGCCTTTCTTTCTGTGTGTCTTATAAAGGTGGCCAGTTGTGTGTGAGCCAGGACGTGGGAGAGGTGGGGAGCCTGCCCACAGAACAGGGACCTGCAATAGTTCAGAACTGCCAGCAACTTCTCTGGGAAAAAGTGAGTAAGTAGTCAGACCCTGTTCCTTCTCATTAGGGCCCGAGCTACTTGAGAAATTTCAGAAAATGTGCAAAATTCAGCTCAAAGCATGAAAAAGTCATCTCCCCACTTCTCTGCTGCTGAGAGTTTACCCAAGAAAGGAAGACCAGAAAGGGGAAAATATAGGTTTTCCAAATAAGCAACTAGTTTTTAGAAAGTTATTCATTAGAATTCAATATGGTGGTTCCAAAGTGGCCTTTCCATGGTCACTTATGAGAGGCTCAGTAGGGTCTCTGTGGGATAGTGCTAGCATTCTGAGATTCTTTCTTTGCTTGAATTTCATTCATTCATTCATTCATTCAACCTATACTTAAGGAGCATCAGACATTTTGTTTGGCCCTGGAAGTCCAGGGGGGAATAAGTTAGAAATGGTCTAATTTGTCAAAGGTGGAACTATTTTCAGACTACTATATGCTCACCTCAGAAGACACAAAGGTGAGAATGCTGCTCAGTGTCCGTGTTTCTGGAAACGACCGTGTGTGTGGAAATTCTAATTAGGGGTCTCTGCGGGGAGACGGCCATGTGGATGGGGCCAGGAAGGCCTAACCTCGCCAGGCAAACGGTGCTATGGTGGCAGAGGACTCTCTTCAGGTCGCATTCAAGTCCCGTGTGTCTGGTGCTGGAAATACTCTATAGAAGGTACTTGCAACTCAACATTAATCACATCAGGCACTTTGACCTACCTCAGTGCAACAGTGGAAACTCGGTCTTAAAAACATGACACTTGGGGAAATCTTAAGTCATGGAGCCATCCTTTGCACTTATGACTTAGAATTAATAATTAGTAGGTCAGTGCTCCTTCCACGGAATCTTTGCCAGTGGGCAGATCCAACAACCCAGTCCAGTCCCGCCAGCTGGGTCCAGGCAGAGTACAGTAGAAAAGGCAGAAAGAGATGAACACTGCTGGAAGAGAAAGAAGGTTCACAGTCCACCGAGTCAGTGAGGACCCGGACAGCGGCACCAGTGTGGCCGGCCCCAGCTCCCCACCGCACCATCAGGACTCCGGGGGCCCCGGGATGGCCAGCGGTGTGTGTCTGCTGACCCCTCCAGGGGGCTTCTCAGGTTGGGGAAACTCTCCTCTGTGTTTTGCAATCTCACCTTCTTTGGTAAACTTTATCTTCCATCCGCTGATGATTATATTCCAGACTTTTCAACCGAAGGTCTTTGATGATTTAACAGAGGACTGTGAGCTACTTAACACAGCGATTCTGTGTGAATTAAATTTAAATGACACAGAGTAGGGCCGTCAGTTTTTTAATAAGTAGAAGAATTGCAGAAACGCCATTATTTATTAAAAATACATTCAAGACAACATGTGACCTTGTATTTACCCGAGCTCACTGCTTCAGCTTTATTTTGCTCGAGAATAATTCCCTGAAAGGAAGTGGTATTTGTATTGTCTAAACCAATGCATCCCTGTAAGTTAGGCCAGAGGGGCTGGTGGAAGCTTAGTTAGATCAATATAAACATGATCCAGAAGTATTTGGTGTTCTGCCCACGTTAGAGCAGTCATTTAGAAGAGACTTGAAAACTTTATAAAGTAATTATATTCTGTATTTTCACTTATTCCAGACTATTTGTGGTTGGAATTAACAATAAATGATTTCTTAATTGTAATCTTAATAATAGTCCCCTGTAAATAGTCACTGATTCATTAGCTCTTTTTTAATGCATAGAGTTAGGTAATGTCGTTATATCCATGGGTAATTAAATGTCTCCAAAAAAATGTAGAGTTGTTTGACCATGACGTGTATGTTATGTTGTGACACACACACATGTACACACGTATACAGCAATACAACTATATAGAATCTCATGACACAATATTAACCCTACAGTTATTGACTTATTGTGACTAGGTCTATCTCATTGTAATCAATTCTACTCTATTGCTTAACAGTTATTGATCACAATGCATTGAATTGATTTCAAAACCTCTAATGGGCTGTTGTGCTGGATGCTTCCTTTTGCTTTTCCGGGTCTGACCTGCACCCTTTTCCCCTCTGCTCTATACCCTGATTGCCAGGCTCACCTGTGTGGACCCCATAATGGGTGCATCTTCTCTTAGCTGCCTGCTGGCTTTGGCAGCAGGACAAAGATTTCTTGCGGTGCTCAGTGTACCAAACCTCAAACCTCACCAATGTGGGGGGGCCCTGAATATGTTTCTAAATAGCAGCTTTATTCAGATATGTTTCACAAGCCACGGAATTTATTAAAGTGTAGAGTTCTAGGCATGTTAGCATATTCATAGAGTTGTGCAACACCACAATCTAACTTGAGAATGTTTTCATCCTTTCTGGAAGCGCTATTTGCTCATTGACAGTCACTCTTCCCTGCTCTCAAGTCCCAGGCAGCCGCTGATCCACTTCCTGTCTATGATTTTCACATTCTGGAGATTTTATCTAACGTGGGATCACAATAACAATATGTGGCTTCTTGCGTCTGGCGGCTTCTACTTGGTATAATATCCGCGAGGATCATGGATTCCGTGGATGTATGCATGCTGCATTATTTTTACGGCTGAGTCATATTCCTCAGTATAGACAGACCACATTTTGTTTATCCCTTCATCTGTTGATGGGCACTGGGTCTTTCCACTTTCTGGCTGTTATGAACCACATATAAACATTTGTGTCCAGGTTGCGTGTGGATGTAGGTTTTTATTTTCATGAGGATATACTTAGGAGTGGAATTATTGGGTCATATGGAAACTCTTTATTTGACTGTTTGGGGAACTGCTGGATTCTTTCCCAAAGCAGCCACGCCATCTTACATTTCCACCAGCGACGTGGGAGAATTCAGAGTCTTCATATCCGTGGTGACACTCGTTACTCTATGGCCTTTGATTGCAGCCAACCTAGTGGGTGGGAGGTGGTGGCTCACTTTTGATCTACTCCCTCTGCTGGCAAATGATATTGAGCCTCTGCATGTACTTATCGGCCATTTGCATGTCTTCTTTGGAGAAATGTCTACACAGATCCTTTTCCATACGAAGGATTTTAATTCTTTTTCTTGCCTAATCGCCCTGGCTGGAGCCTTCAGCACAGTGTAGACCAGGAGCCGTGACAGTGGGTTCCTCATGTTGCTCCTGCTCTTAGGAGGAAAGCTCTCAGTCCGTCAGCGTTGCCTATGGCGTGCGCTGCGTCTCTATCAGGTTGAGGAAGTTCTCTTCCTCGTTTTGTTGAATTTTTAAAAAAATCATTAAGGGAGGTTGAATTTTGTCAAATGCTTTTTCTGCACATTTTGCTGTCTGGGCATGAACTGAGAGCAGGGGCACAGCAAAAATGACCAACAGGGTTTGAGAAAAGTGATGCGATTTGTCACTGACCCTGACGCACATCTGTGGTTTACGTCATGGTTTGTGGACTGAAGATCCAATAGCGATGCGTGCACTCCAGCCAGTTACTTATGCTTAATATTCTGTGGTCGCGGAGAGTTGAACTGTGTTGTTGGGTTTGAGGATTAGTTTTCAGCTTGGCTAGGCCGTGGTACCCAGATGTTTGGTCAAACACTGGACTCTATGTTATTGTGAAGGTAGTTTTAAGATGAGATTATTTATTTTATTTTATTTTTATTTATTTTATTTTTATTTATTTATTTTTTAAAAACGTTGTATTTATTTTTGAGAGAGAGACAGAGAGAGCGTGAGTGGGGGAGGCAGAGAGAGAAGGAGACAGAGGATCCAAAGCAGGCTCTGCACTGATAGCAGAGAACTCAACGTGGGGCTTGAACTCACAAAGTCAGATGTGCAACCGACTGAGCCACCCAAGCACCCCTGAGACTGACATTTAATTCAGTGGACGGAGTAGAGCAGGTTACTCTCCATAAGGTGAGTGGGCCTCGTCCCATCAGTTGAAGGCCCA
>NW_027527956.1:6894996-6933798 GCF_008692635.1 Crocuta crocuta
CAAAGACTGAGTTTCCCGGAGAGGAAGGAGCTCCGTCCAGGGCTGTGTCTGGACTCCCACCCCCCCGGGGTCCCCCGCCTGCCAGTCTCTCCTAAGATTCGGGACTCGCCAACCCCACAGTCACATGAGCCAATTCCTTGAAAGAAGCCCACGTCTCTCTTCCCCTCTCCTCCTCCATTTCCGTCTCTAGACCTGTACACACACACACACACACACACACACACACACACACAAACCCACCTCCACACACACACACACAAGCCACCTGACCCATGAACTGTGGTGATTGCAGCCAGTTNCACACACACACACACACACACACACACCCCTTTGTTGCTTCTGTTTCTATGGAGAGCCCTGATTAACACCCGGGGAGCTGGCGAGCTTAACTGAAATGTGGTCCCTGAAACTCATGCACATCAGACCAGGCTTCCCCTCTGCCTCCTCCCTAGCAGCTCTGACCCCACGGATGAAGGTGCTGATAAACCTTCTGCTTTTTTGGGGGGGGCGGGAAGGGCACTCCGCTTACCAGCGCAGTAAGGAACGGCCTGTTGAGGCAACATACGCGTCACTGTAAAGCGCTGTGGTGCTCCCTGCAGACGCTCACACTGGCCAGGGTCCTGGGTCATTCTGCTGCAGAACGGGCCCAGCTGATCACAGGTATCTGGGTGAGAAGCAAGGCTGGGGTCAGGGGCCTGACCGCGGGGATTTTATGATCCGCTTCCTGCCATGAGTTGCCCGGATAACAACGTCCCCGCATTAGTGCTGGTGCGGCGCCGTGGGCAGGGTCAACGGCTCCCCTCCACCACTGTGACCGCCCCGTGCGCACACTGACCGTGGAGGCGGCTGCCCTTCCTGGCCGCCCTGGAGGCCATGGGCAGGGGCCCCCAAGCCAGGCGTGTCCAGCTCAGAGCGCGAAGCCATCAGGAAGCCTCACCAGGGACTCTGAGGAGCGGAGGGTGAGCCCGGGGCAGGGGTGTGAACTGTGTTGTCACCGCGTGAATGCCCTGCTTTGGCTGGTTTCTCGTGCTCAGGTAAGAACCGGTGGGCGGGGGGGGTGGGGGAGAGTCTCTCAGTCAGGAGGTGGGGATGCTTAGGCAGATGACTCCAAGCTCTTGGAACCTCCCACCACCCCTGCCCTCCTCCTGCGTTGGGAAGCAGCACCCTTCCCACCCGAAGTGACCACCTGCGGAGCTTTCAAGGAGCTGCCTGGGATGGGGTAGGGGTGTTCCCCACTTGGTGCCCCACCTGGTCCACATCCTCAGGACCCGCCTCCCGGATCCTTATTCCCTCTGGACATACCTCATTCCCTCTGGGCGCACTTCATTCCCTCTGGATGCACCTCATTCCCTCTGGGCACACCTCATTCCTTCTGGGCACACCTCATTCCCTCTGGGAGCACCTCATTCCCTCTGGACGCACTTCATTCCCTCTGGACGCACTTCATTCCCTCTGGGTGCACCTCATTCCCTCTGGAAGCACCTCATTTCCTCTGGAGCACCCCATTCCCTCTGGATGCACCTCATTCCCTCTGGGCACACCTCATTCCTTCTGGACGCACCTCATTCCCTCTGGGCGCACCTCATTCCCTCTAGAGCACCCCATTCTCTCTGGAGCACCCCATTCTCTCTGGGCGCACCTCATTCCCTCTGGGCGCACCTCATTCCCTCTAGAGCACCCCATTCTCTCTGGAGCACCCCATTCCCTCTGGGCGCACCTCATTCCCTCTGGGCGCACCCCATTTCCTCTGGAGCACAAGCGCGGATGCCATGCACCTGGAGAAGCAATACTCCTACTGAGGAGACAGTGACACCACCCAGCCCTGCCCCCTCCTTCCTTGTCTACAGGAGCCTGGGCCGCATAGAAGCGGATTCCAAGGGGATCAGCCCCAAACGACAGAGCATCCTGATCTCAAGCCTGACTCAGCGGCACGGGCCATTCGTGGGTTTGGGGTTCAGTCTGCCGGCTGGAGAGCTGGGCATGTGCGAGCGGCGGGCTTGGCCAGGGACCCCGCGGAGGCCGAGCGGACGGGTCGGCGAGCGCGGANCCCGAGCGCGGCAGGTTAGAGGCTCCGTTGAGTCACCCGAAGGCTCCGTGAAGCTGCTATTTCCCCCGAGTGTCCGACGAGGGGTGAAGCCCGAGAACCCGCATCTTTAACCAGTTCTCAGCGGTGCTGATGCTGTTGCCCCGGGGAACCGCACTTTGAGAACCGCGGCTCAGAGGGCAGTCGGGGAATCGGGATGCGGGGGTGCAGCACTGGATCCTCGGTCCCGTCTGCCCCCCCCGAACCCCACTCCGGCGCCCGAGCAGTGAGCTGGCGCGGGGCGGCCTCCTGGGGACCCGCAGGCCACCTGTCGTCTGCAGCCTGTGCCCCGCACAGACGGGCAGCGAGACCTCGGTGACCCGCACGCGGTGACCCCCAGGCGGTGACCCGCACGCGGTGCCCCCCACGCGGTGCCCCCCACGCGGTGACCCGCACGCGGTGACCCCCCACGCGGTGACCCGCACGCAGTGACCCCCACGCGGTGACCCCCCACGCGGTGACCCCCAGGCGGTGACCCGCACGCAGTGACCCCCCCCACGCGGTGACCCGCACGTCCATAGGGCCGCGGGCGAGGGCGGGATCCAGAGTTCCGAGGCTGGAGCCTGGGTGGTGAACGTCCGNTCACCCCCGCGGGGGCCTTGTGAGACCGCCAGCCCCGGGGTGGGGGGGACAGTGTGGCCTCGGTCTCAGCAGCCAGCGCAGCCGCAGTCTCTCAGCGGGTCACCCGCTGTCAGGGGGTTTGTGACACTAAGAAACGTTCCAGCGAAGCGACCAGTTACTGTTGAGGTGACACTTACTCCGTCCGTCAGTCTCCTCAGCCCGTTTCAGCTCCAGAGAAAAAACGAGGATTTTTAAAAGTTACAAACCGAGGTCGCGTAACGGAGGCAGTAAGGCCGCCTTCGGGGGTTCACTCAGCGCCCTCTGGCTGGAGGCGTTGGAGCACGAGGCGTCCCCACGCCCGGGCGGCTGGACCCCAGGGTCTCGGGCGACGCGGGGCCTCCGTTCCACCTCCGCTACCAGCACCCCGTCAAAGGTCAAAGGATAGAAGTCCTTCCACGAAACAAACTTCTCACTCAGGTCATTTTAATATGATGTGAACAACCTTTCCTGATTATTTATGTAAATATTTCTGACAGATCAAGTTCTTTCAGTTCAACGGTGGCGTTAACTTTTTGTTTAAAAGATTTTCTTTAATGTTTATTATTTTTGAGAGACAGACAGAGAGCAAGCAGGGGAGGGGCAGAGAGAGAGGGAGACACAGACTCGGAAGCAGGCTCGAACCCACAAACGGTGAGACCGTGACCTGAGCCGAAGTTGGCCATTTAGTCATTTTTTTAATTTATTTTTTTATTTTTACACATAGTTTATTGTCAAGTTGGATTCCATATAACACCCAGTGCTCATCCCCACAGGGGTGTGGGTGGGAGGGGGGAGACGGGCACGGAGGAGGGCGCTGGTGGGTAGGAGTTGGCCATTTAATCAACTGAGCCCCCGGCGCCCCTGGCATTAACCCTTCAGGAACACGCGTGCAGGCGGGGAGTGAGTGGTTTGCTCTCCAGAGGTTTCTTTAGAAAGAACTCGAGGGGGCGCTGGAGAGCCACGCTCCGCAGCGAGCTGAGGGCCCTGTGAGCGTGTCTGCGTGTGCAACACGGGCGGCCGGAACGCAGCAGCACCCTCTGCTGCTTTGCGCTGCTGCTGATGCGGGCACTTGGCCTGTGAGGTTACAGACTGGCCTGTCACACGAGACACAAACGCTCCGGTGAAGAGCGAGTGATTCTATGTGTGCATAAAAACGTTTTTAAAAGCCATCGAATAATGGAAAATTCCTTTTTTATCACTAAAAAAGGACAAAACAGTCACTGAATTAATAAGTCGAACAACTCTACATATATGAGCGCAAAGCGGACTCTCTTTCACCTTTTGATTCCTCCGGAGTTTGGTGGATTCTTCCACATTTTTGCTATTCACACGTACACGGACCGATGCACCTATAGAAAGATTTTATGTTTTCAAAAAGTGTCATCAGGCTCTACATCCTGTTTTGTAGCTGTTTTCACCGCTAGGTGTCTCTTGCTGGTCTTCCCTATTAGCATCGACTTAGATGCACCCTGTCGGTATTTTTCAAGGTGCCTCACAGACAGTATGCGTTTCAGTGGGTGGATGGAAGGCCCTAGAAACAGATGTATCAGAATTAAAGTAGCCGGCACCATTTACATGGGCAGTTAGGTCATCTCCAGCTTTCTGCCCATTACCAAATTCAGCGGGCTGCCTCTTTCATCGGACTGCGCGGACGGCACTGATTTCTGGGGGAATGATTCCCGAAAGGGAACAACCCACTTTCGATCCTTGCTTCTCCAGGTGACTCATTTATTGCAGACAAGGTTGTGGCCTTTTATACAATCTCCTCTTCCAGGTGACGTTCAGAACCATTTTTGCAAAGTTCCCCACCGCCCTCCTCCACTTGCAATGAAATTGCGATCGAAGGTGCATCAAGTTATGGATTAATTTAAGGGGATTAATGCAGAGCATTTAAAATATTGGTTCTTCCTTGCTGCGTCGGGTCCAGTTATGCAGTCCGTCTGTACACTTGGCGCATACGAGGAAATCTATCTTATTCATGGGTTAGTGCATAGGAAACTTACTGCTTTTCTGTGTCAGTCTTATATTGAACTACTTGATGGAACTCTGGGTTTTATAAATTACTTTTTCTTCTACATTTCTAGACAATCATCTCAGTTGCAAAAAAAAAAAAAAGTAACAGTTTTGTTATCCTTCCCAATATTTTTTAGCCATTTATTTATTTTCTTGCCAATATTCCATGAGTGGCGTACCCACCAATAGCAGTAAGATTGTTTTGATGATCCTTTTCCCCTTTATTATTGCTTCCCTTTGAAGCAAATATTTCTGAAAGTTTTGTTTTTCCCTTTATGCTGAAAGAGTTCAAAAAAGAGGGGAGTTCCTTGGCATTTGACAGACCCCGTTTATGCCTTAGCAGTATATGGACTTAGACTGTTTCACTTTCTCCCCAGTAAACTGACTGTGCCTGTTTATCCAATTTATCAAATTAACATAGAATGAATGGCATATGAATTTCTACTCAATATCCTTTAATAATATTTACGTCTCAGTTAATATTTAAGTCTCAGTAGATATAACATTTCATAAATTATTTTAGTCCCAAATAATCTAGTTGAGAAAAAGGGCAAAAGTCTGGAAACTGTAACAGATGAGAAGCAAGGGAGAGAGAAAGTGAAATCCTTTAATTTTTAAAAATGACAAGAAGAAATTAAAAAGTCACATGGACAGATTTTTAGTCACAAGAAAAATATATTAAAACTGTATATTAATTTTTTTAACTTTAATTATTTTTGAAAGACAGTGAGAGAACATGAGCAGGGGAGGAGCAGGGAGAGGCAGACACAGAATCTGAAGCAGCTCCAGGCTCTGAGCTGTCAGCACAGAGCCCGACGTGGGGCCCAAGCCCATGAACCTCGAGATCATAACCTGAGTGGAAGTCAGTGCTTAACCAAGTGAGCCACCCAGGCACCCCTAAAACCATATATTAAAATTTTTTTATGTTTTATTTATTTCTGAGAGAGAGAGAGAGAGAGAGACAGCGTGAGCAGGGGAGGGTCAGAGAGAGAGGGAGACACAGAATCCGAAGCAGGCTCCAGGCTCTGAGCTGTCAGCACAGACCCCGATGCGGGGCTCGAACCCACAAACTGTGAGATCATGACCTGAGCTGAAGTTGGAGGTTTACACAACTGAGCCAGCCAGGTGCCCCTAAAACTGTATATTAGAAATAAAATTTGATATTCAGCATCAACAACAGCAAAGAGAGTTTGCTTTCTCAGTAACTTTCTCAAAGTTGGTCAAGTAGTGCTGTGCAAAGCTGGGCTTAGGGTCTAAATGGCTGGATTCCAGATTCTGTGTTTTTAGCTGCCGGAGTCTCAGCAGGCCGGGTGATCTGGAGGTGACATGCCTGGCCGTGCAGGCCACTGTTAGGGGAGCTGTGTTACTAAAACAGACAATGTTCGGGTGTCAGCATCACATGGATTCTTTCCTTAGGATTTTTTTTTCTTGGGGTGCCTGGGTGGCTCAGTCAGTTAAGGGTCTGACTTAGGCTCAGGTCATGATCTTGAGGCTTGTGGGTTCGAGCCTCTTGTTGGGCTCTGTGCTGACAGCTCAGAGCCTGGAGCCTGCTTCAGATTCTGTATCTCCCTCTCTCTCTGACCCTTCCCTGCTCATGTTCTGTCTCTCTCTGTCTCTCAAAAACAAATAAATGTTTAAACAAATTAAAAGAGAAACTGAAATGTTTCTGTTATAGAAGAATTTTTCCTTATCAATTGCTTGAAATTATGCCGTCATGGAATTTTAATTTTTTCCGGGGAAGTTGTAGTTGCCTTTGTCTTTTGCACCGACCGGAGAGATCTGTGCATCTGATGTCTACCCTAATATGTCCTCAAATGCGCCCAGAATCTCATAGACACTGTGTGCTGCCCTGTGTCTTTTACTCCTGAATAACGTCCCATTATAACACCTTCAAGTCGTTTTATATAAAAGCCAAGTTTCTGAATTATTCCGTATTCGCAAGTGCCTTTATTTCAGCCTTGCCTGCGGGTGGGAATGTCGCCAGGAGAGGGCTGTTTGAACCAAACTCCGCAAACAACGCCAGCTGCCGCCTCGTTCCTGCTCCCAGGCTGCTGTTTGCTCTGCTCGCCCCCAAATTCTCTGGGTGCCTGTGAAGATGTCTCCGAGGGGCGCCTGTCGACCTGAACACGTGAGGTCTCCTCCGGATGCGCCGGACAAACCCCTTCCGTGATTTCTCGGGAGTTTCTCCATCTCTGTTGTTTCTTTCCAGGTCTGTGTTGGTCAGACACTGGGTGACAGATTCCGCCTTTGCTCACGACTTTCCTTCTTATTTTTTGTTCTTTGTTTCATTCTGGAATACCTCTCTGCCCTGCTCTACTTTGTCTGTCTGTTTGTTTGTTTGTTTTTTCTTTCATAGTTTATTGTCAGGTTGGTTTCCATATAACACCCAGTGCTCATCCCCACAAGTGCCCCCCTCCATGCCCATCACCTCCCCTCCCCCACATCCATCAGTCCTCAGTTTGTTCTCAGCGTTCAAGAGTCTCTCATGGTTTGCCTCTCTNAGAATGCTGAGTCCTGCTCTACTTTTAAAAAGTTATAAGCATATTTTGATGTCGGAAAGCCTTTTTGTTCTCTATTCCAGCTAATGGTGTGCCCATTAATTTGTGAATCTCTCAGAATATTAATTAAAATTATTATTTAAAAATTTTTTTTAACGTTTATTTATTTTTGAGACAGAGACAGACAGAGCATGAGCAGGGGAGGGGCAGAGAGAGAGACACACACAGAATCTGAAACAGGCTCCAGGCTCTGAGCTGTCAGCACAGAGCCCAACGCGGGGCTCGAACCCACAGACTGCGAGATCATGACCTGATCCGAAGTCAGCTGCTTAACAACTGAGCCACCCAGGCACCCCCAAAATAATAATAATAATTTTCTATTCCTCGAGTTATCTCATTTTTTTCTCTGTGTCAGTGGTTATGAATCTTTCTCTTCCAGGATATCTCTTTTCCCCACGTCTGACGATCTTTGATGGCCCATTTAAACTGGATTGATCATTTCAGATTGTTTTACTCTGGCATTGTCGAGAAGTACCAATACCTCAGTCACATTATATGTGTTTTCTTTTTACTCAGACTCCAGCAAGTCGAGGCGCACTCAGCCCGCAGGCGTGAGCGCCTTGGGCTCCTGTTCCCCGTTGCCGTGTGTGGAACAGCTCTTGGGTGTATCCCCATAGCTGCCAATCTGGTTCTCGATTTACCTGTGTTTTCCCCTCCGGGGTTTATTGAGATGCACCATTTTCAAACCCTAATTTCTGTGTCTTTCGTACTCTGAGTGTGTGAAGACTGAGACAATGACAAACCCCAGGTGGCTTGTCTCCAAGCTCTAGCAGAGCCTGCTGCCCGCCTGCTACCCTCGCTTTGAGGGCTCCTGCTTCTACGTGTCCTCCCCGCACGCGGTTGCCTTCTCCCTCTTCACTTGTTCCTTCTCCAGATTTTTAAAGTCTGGAATCGTCTGTATCTGAAAATAGAAACATGGAGTGTGATGGGCGGAGGTGACGGCCAGTGGGGGTACTTGTGATAAAGGATGGCACCGCGCGTTAAGGGGCAGGGAGACCCTGTCTGAATTTCTAGCCTGTTCTGCCCCCGCTTGGTTATGTCAAGACTTGTGTGCTGGAACTCCTAAAGCCTGCCCACGCCACTTAATGTTTCAGGGGGTTAAACATTTCTGAGGGCATTTTGTGAAACATTTTTGTTTATTTTCATTTCGCTCAAGATTTTCATATTAATTTGACTGCCGGTCTTCATTTCTGGTATTGCTCAAACTTATACATTGTGTAACAATTTGTGAGAGACTTAATTAGAGCCTGAAAATGAGCCTTCTATTCCTTAATACTTTAGAAAATATTAGTTCTGTGCTAAAAGCGCAGAATCTTGAATGTCGAGATTCATCATGTGATTTACTTGTCTGAGTGATGACACTGCAGTTTGTCCCCGGAACAGGGCCGCGCCGTGGCTGCCGTCAACCACGCCTTGTCAAAGTTCATCAAGGAGAAACGAAGGAGACGGATTTACCGGCAGATACAGGCACACTGAAGGGCGAGAAACTAAGATGACATGGAGTCATCATCTTCAGGACTCAAAAATCCCTTGTAGTTCCTGGGATTTGACTTTGATGGCAGAGTTTAATTTTTGATTTATAAATAAACCACTTCTGTTTAACTTGAGAGAATGATCCCAAATTTGAACATAGTACTCTCCACATATGAAATATGACAGTAAACTTTTTAATAATGGTGGAATATAGATGTAATTTATTATATTAAAATCCACTGAAAATGTATTTTTTTTCTAGTGCTGTATTATCTTATTCTCACAGGAGTAAGACCCTCGTCACAAAATGAAGGTACCAGGCACTGAATCGTGTGGACACCCTTACAATACCTTCTCAATCAAGTATTTGGAAACATAAGATTCATCACAGGTGTGGCCAGTGAAGGTCGCCTGAGTGTGTCACCTTTGAAGAAGATTGGACCTCTTTTCCTATGTGCTCTTTCTTTTATCCAGCTTTGAGTATTTGGGGGCCAATTAATTACTTCCTGTGACTTGACTACTTTTAGTAAAGAGCACCCATATTTTAATGGGTCAAATTCAATGCTGAATTAATGTTAGATTAGTCACTATTATGCTGTAGTCATTAAAAAATTGCTTTGCTTGATGTAGCTTATAAAAATATTAAGGTGGGGCATCTGGGTGGCTCAGTCGGCTAAGCGTCCAAGTTCAGCTCAGGTCATGATCTGGCGGTTTGTGGTTTGATCCTGGTTTGGGCTCTGTGCTGACGGCTCAGAGCCTGGAGCTGCTTCTGACTCTGTGTCTCCCTCTCTCTCTGCCCCTCCCCTGCTCATGCTCTGTGTCTCTCTCTCTCTCTCTCAAAAATAAATAAACATTAAAAAATTAAAAAAATATATTAAGGCAACTCAACGAAACTCTAAGCTATGTGTTCAGACTATGGATGGACTTAGATTTATGTACTAGAAAATCTTAGCGGTGTATCGTTCCTTACAGTGATCAGCTGCTGGTCAACCACCGCCACTGTAACTGCACGTGAACATCAACAGCTCTGAGTGTGCAGGTCCGAGGCAGCGCCCCTGGCCTGTGGCTCCAGCCCGCCCTTCCCGGAGGCTTGTCCGTGTCAGCAACTGGCATCCCGGCATGGTCCGTGTCTCCCACAGTCCACGAACGCCCCATGTCTCCTTACCCCTCAGGAGGTAATGATCGTCCTCACCAGCCCACCCCCCACCCCCACTCAGGTCCCGGCCACACTTGCCTCTCTCGTGGACCATTGCAACATCTTACATCCCTGCTTCTGTCTCAGCCTCCACCCCAGTCATTCGTAAAACATCAGCCAGGACAGTTTTCTAAAAGCTGCGTCCGGTCCTGTCGCCCCTCGGCTGGACCCCCAGACAGCCTCCTTGCACCAGCGTAAGGGGCAGGTCCTCCAGCGTGCCCTTCTGCTCCCGGCTCAGCTTCCGGTGTCTCTACCTCGCTCTGCACCGGCGAGGGCTCTCCCCCAGCCTGGACCTCCGCGCCCTTTCCCGCTTCTCTTTCTCCACATCTTCTAACCATCAGCCCTGCCGTGCACGCACTTGGGGACGCCCTGTGAGGTGCTGGTCTGTTCCCTTCTGGCTCCTTAGCACCCACGATGTGCCTGTGCCCATGTGCTCATGTGCTGCATGAGGCAGGTGCGCTCCAGGGACATGCGGTCAGAAAACGTTATAGTTGGGGCTGCACCCGTCCCATAAGAAGGGTCCTGACTCCTCTCGCACCTGTGATTGCTGAGGTCTGGGAGCCCCACCGAGTCTCCGACCCTAATTCCCACTGGCTGCCTGCTGGGGAGCAAGATCCAGCAGCGAGATCCAGCAAAGGGGGTGCAGTACGGACCAAAGGCTGAGTGGCTGCCAGGATCGAACTCATAACCCACAAGATCATGTCCTGAGCCGAACTTGGACGCTTAGCCAACTGAGCCACCCAGGCGCCCCACCTTAATATTTTTATAAGCCTGGGCTTGCGGCTGGGGTCTGAGCACTGGGGGAAGGGAGTGTGGCTCCGTTTCTGGTGCACAGAGAGGCCAGGGCCGCCTCTGGTTTATATCTGAGAGCTGGCACTCTGGTTGCCGGATGGGAAGCGGCGTCCAGGAATAAGCCTGGAGCAGGGAGGCCAGATTGGGGGCTGTCACAAGGTCCGGGTGAGAGAGGACAGTGGCTTAGTTGCGGGCTGGGAACGAGGGCAGCCGGAGGTGTGGCCTGTGTCTGCTGGCCTGTGGGCACAGCCAGGAATAATTATGAGCGCTGACCCGGTTCACGCTGCAGACAGCCATATGGGATGCTCCCTGGGTTTTCCCCCAACTGTCCTGATAATTGAAGTAAACTTCTTTCTCTCTCTCTCTCTTTTAAATGCTTATTTATTCTTGAGAGAGAGAGACACAGAGTGTGAGTGGGGAAGGGACAGAACGAGAGGGAAACACAGAATCGGAAGCAGCTCCAGGCTCCGAGCTGTCAGCACAGAGCCTGATGAGGGGCTTGAACTCACAAAGGATGAGATCAGACCTGGCTGAAGTCGGATGCTTAACTGACTGAGCCACCCAGGAGCCCCAGTAAACTTCTTTCTCATACAGATCAAAGCTGTTCTTTATTTCAGATGCTGGAAATTTGGGGCATTATTTAGGAAAACCGTTCTTCTTCTTGATCATCGTGCAAGGTTCATGGCATCTATTTCTGAATGCCTGCAACCAAATGGGAGAAGTTTGAGTAGATAGATAGTGGAAGTTTTTGCTGTTAAAGTCACAATTAGAGAATGGACTTGGATGTTGGAGGTCTTGATTATGAGGTTTTTATTCCTGTAGCTCTCTTATACTTACCACTATGGAATTAAAGACACTAATATTAATATTGTATTAATTAATTTTAAAGATATCAATATTGAACATATTAAAGAAAGTAATTGTGTTTTTAAAATTCTAAACAATTTTCAGTGAGGCATCATAGAAATTTAATAAATTCTATCCAAGAGATTAAAAAAACTTTTTTATAGTTTATTTATTTTTGAGAGAGAGACAGAGCATGAGTGGGGGAGGTGCAGAGAGAGAGGGAGACACAGAATCTGAAGCAGGCTCCAGGCTCTGAGCTGTGAGTACAGAGCCCAATGCGGGGCTTGAACCCACGAACCTTGAGATCATGACCTGAGCGGAAGTTGGACGCTTAACCGACTGAGCCACCCAGGCGCCCCTATCCAAGAGATTTTTTAATTTTTGCTTTATTTAGACCCCAAGGCAATACTTAAAGTTAAGAGCATGTACAAATACATTCATTAACAAAATTAACAAGATTAAAAATGTGGAGAATTGCATTTTTGATTGGTTCAAAGATAGCCTAGAATTGAATAAGTTTCTGTCTTAATTCAGTCTTACTTATTTTTACTTTTTTGCCCACATACTGTACAGAGAAGCCTGGGGACATCACTTCTCTGAGATGATTGGTAGGTGACCAAATTAAAGTGAGAGCCACACAATGAAAACAGCTCAGTTAAAATAAGTTACAAGAGAATACGATCTATCTGACTCAAAGCAAAGTCTTCTATATGCTTCATATTTATTTATACTTCATTAATGGTTCTCTAGGTACCTGATTAAAAACCTCCTTCCTTTTCATATCCACAAGGACCTACTAATTTCTTAACATTTTATTAAGCATTTTAGATATCTCAGTAATATTAAAAAGTTTTCCTTAAATTATTAAAAATTATGGATAGATGTATCAGCTGGTGTTGCTGTCTGACTTACTGAATATTTTCTAGGGCACGAGGCAAATTTTGGTTTGGGTTTATATTCCTCTCCTCTGTCCCCGCCCCCATCCCCCGGGCATGACCCACTCTAACTTGGGTAAGATTATAATCATTTCCATGGCCAATAGTACCATCTAGTACTATTATTACTTATACCGCAACCAGAACTCACATTTAATCAGCATGCACTGTATGCCAGGTTGTGTTCTTTTATTTAAAAAATTTTTTAAGCATTTTATTCATGATTGAGGGAATGCAAGCAGGGATGGTCAGAGAGAGAGAGAAAGAGAGAGAGAGAGACAGACGACAGACAGAATCTGAAGCAGGCTCCAGGCTCTGAGTTGTCATCACAGAGCCTGACATGGGGCTCGAACTCACGAACCATGAGATCACATCAACCATTTTCAATTATGTAATTAAGAAGGAGTTCTCCTCTCAGAACATTTTATTTTATGTTCATTTATAAATTTTACGGCCAAGGTTCCCAGCAGCAGGTGAAACGCAGACACCTGTCCAGCCCGCAGGGCCCCCGGGGGGGCTGAGTGCTGCAGGGCCCGCCAGGGACACGCTGGTCATGACACAGAAGGAGAGGTGTGTGATCTGCTGGGGGCGCTGGTGTCAGGTGGACACGTGCTGTGGGATGCAATTCTGAAGCTGCCCGACGGGGCCAGCGTGCAAGACTGGTTGTGGAAGAGGGTTAGACTCAGGGGTGCTCCCGAGACACAGGGCTCGGTACCACGGACCGGGCCTGAGGCCACCAGGGAGCCCGGCCGCCTTGCCCGGTGGGCGGGAAGGACTGACTAGAGGAGGTGATGCCCAGCAGGAAGGCGCGTGCTGGATGGGCACACTCTGCAGCCAGGAGACCCCTCAGTGGTTACCCTCCCCCGATGGTCTGGAGGACACGTCACTTAACAGGCCGGTGAGGATGCACCCGTGGGAGTCGGGCCATGAGTGGCGGCCTCTGCAGGCTCTGGGATGACGGAAGGGAGCAGGGCTCACGACGGGGGGGGGGACAGGAAGACCCCGATCGTGGTGGAGGCGGCAAGGCCATGTACCATCAGGGGCGGGATGGACACGGTTACCCCCTAATGGCAGCCAGGCCCACCGAGAGCTGCGGGCTAGAGCAGGCGCAGCATGTGTACGGGCAGAACAATAGTGGGCGGCGGGCAGGTGCAGTGCTCAGCGGAGGCAGCAGAAAAAGCCCAGGGTGGACGGTCGGGAGGGAGGGGGCCCCCAACAAGAGCTCTGCAATGGTGACCCCTTTCCAACCAGGAAGCCCTTAACCAAAGAGAGGGCTGGGTCTCAGGCCGCAAGTGCGTGTGCCCGCTGGGCCCCCCAGGGCTCCGAGGGGTCGCGGAAAGCAGGTACCAAGGAGGGGTACCCACAGTCAAGTGCCGGCTCTGGACTGAGCCACAGAGGATGACGTGGCCACATTGCCTTGCTGGAGTGTGAAGCCAGCTGGTGGAGGATGCCCTGCAGACAGCTTGCGGCCCAGCAGTGGGTCACTGTGACCCCCTTCTTTAGGGCACCCCTAGAAACAGCCTGGACCACGTGCCACCACACTTCCACCATTCCTACTGCTGCGCTTGTGTTATTTTGCATCTTGAGACTCTGCTGATGTGGCGCGTGCAGTTCCGCAGCGTCCTCGGCCGCCAGGCTGGCCTGGGCTCTCAGCACCACCTCGGGCTGCCTCGCTCTGACTGTGGGTCACTCCCCGCAGGGCTCTCCTCCGAGAGAGCTTCCCTCCGTCCCTGTCCTCCCCATCTGAGCCCCCTCCGGAGCTGCAGGCGGTCCTGTCCCCACTCACACATGCTTCACGGGCTCTCCCGTCCCCAGACCTTTGTGCAATAACTACTTAAGTTTTCTGTAATAAATGCGGAGTTACTGGCTCTCCCATCTCTGTCTACTGATTTCCTGAATGCTTCTTCTTATGTTCTTATGTTGAACATCATTTACCTCCACTTCAATTCAATTAAAGAAAAATAAAAAGGCTAGCCTTCATTAAATAACCCCTCCTTGAGTTCCCAAGAACGGCCCCGTGTGGTCACGGTCAGCCCTGTACAACTGAAAATTTTAGGATATTACATGAGTGTGCAATATCTGTTTACTAAAACTTACTTAAGTACCAACAACTTTTAGTGCCCCGTGGGTACCATTTTTGTATTTACATATGTATTTTTAATACTTTAATTAAAAAAAAGTAAAATGTGCAAGATTTTATGTCTGTATTTATTTTTTTAAATGTTTTATTTATTTCTGAGAGAGAGAGAGAGAGAGTGAGCAGGGGAGGGTCAGAGAGAGAGGGAGACACAGGATCTGAAACAGGCTCCAGGCTCTGAGCTGTCAGCACAGAATCCAACGCAGGGCTCGAATCCATGAACTGTGAGATCATGACCTAAGTCGAAGTCGGTCGCTTAACCGACTGAGCCACCCAGACGCCCCTTTTATGTCTGCATTTATCAATTAACAAATTGGTACTTCTCAGAATATCAATTTGAATAATAATTTCATAAAACAATAAAGCCATAAAATGGTGGTTAGCTTCTAACGGAATCCTAGAAAGTTTTCTAGTAATGACTAAAAGTTTAAAATGAAAAATAAAGGTTAATAGAAGAAGCAATAGGTTTCTTAGCTTTTTGATAAAAAATGGAGGTCACAATATTAAGGAGTTAAGTATGAGGGATCTGAGCACAGTAAAACGAAAGGTGCAGACTCAGAGGAGACCCGCACATCTAACTGAAGACAGAATAGACCACATAAAACACATATTATGTGGTTAGTGAGGAGTAACCGTTCAGCGGACACTTCATGGTTGATCAGTGATGATTTCAGTTCCCATCTAGTCGATTCTGGGGTCAGTTACCCTCACAAAACGTGAGCTGAAGGTGTGGTCTGTCCCCATGACCACTGCTACCTGCCTTGTTAATCACAACCCCGTAGGTAGTGTCTTCCCGGAGGCAGGAAGAGCTGACGTTTCTCCTGACTTGACTTGCTTCTCAACAGTGATGCCAAGGGGGTCCGAGCGGCAAACGCAGATGTCATTCCCATCAAGGAGGCATCGTTGTGGCAGAACATACCAAAAACACGTTAACACTCAAAGGTGTCCCTGACAGAAGGATAAAAGTCAAGTATTGACCCTCCCGAGGTTCAGACAGCACTTTTTAAGACTTATCGGAAAAGCCCAAGTTCTCTAAGCCAATGCCCTCGGCTGTTAGTCTTTTAAACATGGTGGAATCATCCTGAGTAGCCGCGCCATGAGGAAGTGGGCAGGACAGGATGTGCCATTAGACGGGCAGGCCTGACCTGAGCAGGAGAGACGGTGCCCTCACGGGCGCACAGAGCAGAGTAACAAGATCCCTACAGAAGCGGAGCAGTGGCAGCCCTTCTGCCCCAACCACCTTCTTCCCTGGGATTCCATGACGCCCACCTACTTCACCCTTTCCATAAGCTGCTGTCCTTCCTCCGCTGCTTCCTCCAGCCTCACCTCCTCCCACGCCTTCCCCAGGCTGCTGCCGCCTGCCTTTGGGATGATTCCCGACACCATTTCCCTTCCCGTCTCCTGACTCACAGAAGCACCTGGCTCAAGTCACTCGTGTCCATAGCGTGTGGCGCTGAATGTGCCCAATGAGAACAGCTGATTCCCCTTCAGGCATCTCCACCTCAGCATCCAAGTTCTTTGGGCCAGAAAACTTGGAACTGTCCACCTTCCAAATCTGACCGGTCCTCCGTATCTTCATCGCTACAGTCTGACGTGAAGCCACTGTATCACTCGCCATGACTGTTGGCACCTGCGCCCTACGGCCCATTGTCTGAGGACACTAGCCTGCACTTTTGGCCGCGACCAGTTCTGGTTACTCTCCTCTTAGACATTACGGAGGCATCGCCGGTGCCGGAGCACCATCTGCAGCTCACCAGGGCCTCAGAGACCATGGGGACCGACGGGGCCCCACCTCCTCAGCTTCACCTGCCTTCACGTGCTCTTGCTTTGGTTCCCTTCCAGGACAGACACTCAGTCGGCCACTGTGGGTCTGGGTCCCTCTCTCTTCCCGTCTCCTGATTGACACGTTCTTTCCAGACCTTTGTACACTGTTGTTTTCTCTGTGTGCGGGCACAGCCGACTGTCACCTCCATACAGAGGCTTTCCTGGCCTCCTACCCGAGACAGGATCCTCTCAGCCCACTCGGTGGCATCCGTGATCACCGCCTACATGCTTGCCTGTCTTCCCTTCTTAGAATTCAAACCCCTTCCGGGCAGGGGCTTTATCACTTTGAACACTGTTGTTCTAATAATTAGGACACAGACAGATACATCGCAGGCACCCAATAAATATTTCTTGCTTTATTGACTGAGGCCGAACCAGAGGGAGCCTCGAATGTGATTGAATTGCCTCTCAGTACACGGCTGTGTGAGAAACTAAATAGCCACTTAGCGAGATAACATCCTCAGCGTCATCAACAGCAGCGATGGAGTGTCAGCCCTGGAAGATGGAAATACTGCCTCCATCCTGGCATCGTTATTATTTAAAAATTCTTGAAACATCTATCATGTGTCCTAGATTCTGTGCATACGTGGGCAAGAACCAGTCTAAATATCAGCACCAGCCGACTAGAGCAGCCCCGTCAAATGAATTATGCTAAGTCATGTAATAAGTAACGGCACAGGCGATAAAGGGGAAGGGTTTCCATTTGTTGATGGAGAAAGATTTTCAAGCAATGTTCAGGGAAAAAGAAGCAAAATCCAGATCCTTGTATGTGATATCTTCCTCTCCATGAAAATAAAATACGTTTATGCTATATATTTGTACGTAAGGGACGATATGGCATATAATATTTTCCTCAGAGAATACTTGAGAAACCACTTCATTGCTTGTTTCCAGGCACAGACTAAGGGGAAGGAGGCTTTTGTACCCTCTTTTGGGTTCCTTTTATGTGGTGCCATTAGTTTTTATAGTTTATTTACTTATTTTGAGAGAGAGAGGGAGAAAGAGAGAGAGAGGGAATCCCAAGCAGGCTCTGGGCTGTCAGTGTGGAGCCCGGGGGTGGGGCTCGAACTCATAAACCGTGAGATCATGACCTGAGCTGAAACCAAGAGTCTGACACGTAACCCGCTGAGCCCCCAGGCACCCTGTGTTGCCAGTATTTTGAGTGTATTTTATTTGGGTGGAGCGCACATCACATTCACCCTTCTAGCCATCTCAGGCGCACAGTTCCTGGGGTGCAGCACATGGGCAGCGTGTGTGCTCATCTCTGCTGTCATTCCCAGAGTAGCTTCGCTGCCTGGACTGAGCGTCTGTCCCCCCAAACAATCCACCTATTTGGTGGGCGCTGGCTGGTCCGTCCCTGATCTGCTTGCTGTCTCTATGGATTCACCAGCATAGGTGCCTCCCTTTGAAGGTCCTTCATTGTAACGTGTGTGAGTTACTTTCTTTTCCCACCAAGTGTCCCAGGGGTAGTCAGGGCGTAGGAAATGAGCATGGCCCATTTTTTCCATTTTTTCCCCTTTAGCGATATGTTTTTATAGGTTACCAATAAGGATACATTCCTCTATTGAAAAGAATTAAGGGAAATATTAATAGTGTCATCTAGAAATTTAGAATGAAAACTCAGAATTGGGAGTAAAAACACACCATCTTATAAAACATCAAAACAAAGGCTCATCTAGTTTTCATTTTGCAGAAATCTTTATACTTTTCTGCTTTAAATCATCCCAAGAAATGTTCTTTACCTGAGCTCATGGAGATCACAGTAACGGAATATACCTGTGCCAGAGAATGAATCCATGTGCCATTTCTTTCAAAATACAGGAAGATGCTCATCTCTGAGTAGCTCCCAGTTACTCTATTAGCCAGTCGACTGGCCACATCATGGAGAGGGTTTATCATTGTATTAATATGTGATGATTAATTAAGGTGAACTTCATTGTAATGAGCTGATTAAGACAGTAGGTCAGGAAATGTGAGATGCTTATTTCACAGCTTGTGATGAAGTTGGTAAACGACCTCAATAAATAAAAGGAGTAGAGATATTAAATTAGCAGAAAGTAATAGAACTGCTTTAATTTTTGATGACATAATTGCCGGTGGCTCTAAGCACCATGCACAAAATTGCTGTACTTCTAAGCATCTATCCTAAATAAGCCATTGCCAGAAATGATTCCTTTTTTTCC
This sequence comes from Crocuta crocuta, assembly GCF_008692635.1. Lineage (NCBI taxonomy): Eukaryota > Metazoa > Chordata > Mammalia > Carnivora > Hyaenidae > Crocuta > Crocuta crocuta. Next base: position 6,913,636 of record NW_027527956.1, read on the forward strand.
TTTTAAAAAAAGATATTATAAACAATATTCAATTCTTTTTTTAAACGTTTATTTATTTTTTTGAGAGACAGGGTGCAAGCAGGGTAGGAGCAGACAGACAGAGAGGGAGACACAAAATCCGAAGCAGTTTCCAGGCTCTGAGCTGTCATCACGGAGCCTGGTGTGGGGCGTGAACCCACAAACCATGAGATCATGACCTGAGCCAAAGTCGAACGTTCAACAGACTGAGCCACCCAGGTGCCCCAAGAAATGATTTCTATAAGCCCAATTGTTCATTGTGACCTTACTTTCAAAATTTATTTTTTAGAAATATAAATATTTAACAACAGGAGGATGAATAAGTAAGTTGTTATCTGTCCACTTAATGGAATAAAAATAATAGCTAAGGGGGACACAGAGGAGTGTAAGAAACTCTTTCAGGACTGAGTGAATAAAAGCAGAATTCATAGTTTTATGGCTGCTGTATTTGTCATTTTTCAAAGAAAATGCCCTGAGGGGGCACCTAGGTGGCTCAGTGGCTTAAAGTACCCGGCTCCTGATTTCTACTCCTGTCATGATCTCACAGTCTATGAGTTTGAGCCCCATGTTGGGTTCTGCTCGCATAGCGTGGAGCCTTCTTGGGATTCTCTCTCTGTCTCCTTTCTCTCTGCCCCTTTCCCACTCTCTCTCTCCCTCTCTCTCCCAAAATAAAGAAACTTAAAAAAGAGAAAATGCACTGAAACTCACATTTATGTAATCAGTAGCCACTTGGATCAACCCTCACTCTTCTGGGCCCTGAAAATGTTCACAGGATTGTCATTGTCTGTATGTCTCAGTTCTCTCCTCTCTGTGACCATGCCACACTTCTCTCTCTCTGTGCCCCCATCCATTCTCCTTCTACATCTATGACTCAAGTCACTTTCTTGGTTTCTCATATTCTTATTCCTTATGTCTTAGTACTCCTTAAGGTTTTGTCATTTATCATCATTCTTGTCACCGTACATGCACAGCGTGGTCTAACCACTCCCAGAGGGGTTAGTTAGGGCTGATATTTCAATGGCGCTATCAAACACAGGCTCATTTATTGCTCGTACAGTATCCTGGGTCTGCTCTCCTTGAGGTCATCGAGGCTCCAGGCACGTATTTCCGTGAAGGGACAGAGCAGTTCTGATGGGTGATGGTTGAATAAAACAGGGTGTGTAGCTCACGTTAGGCTGAGAAGTCAGATGGTGGAGCAGACATAGACGGCAGCCTGGAGGGAGGCAGACTGAAGGTCGAGTTTCATTCAGGGTGACTTGGTCTTCCTCGGTGGGCTGAGGAAGCAGCCAGGCAGAGGTCAGAAGCTCGGAGACCACTTGGCATAACTACGACGTATCTGCTTCTAGAACGAAGAATTTTCAGGGGCCGAGGCACTTGCTGACTTCTCTGATAGGACGGGAAGTGCACTTAGCGGTGAAGCCGACAGGAGATGCGGGCATCATTTATCCTCAAGCCTGAGTCAGGTTTGGGCCCAAGGTCTCTGTTTCATGTCCTGCGCCAGGAACGAAGGAGGGATGTGAGGACCGGGGGTCAGAGGCTCGAGCAGCTTCCAAGCGCACGTTGCCCGCATACAGAATCCCACTATTTTAGGGCCGAACCTCAAGTTTTGCTTTGATGACATTTTCAATGACTTTCCATTTGCATGATTTTCACTTATTTTTTCATAAAACAGGAATTTCTACCAATAATAGTTTTTAGGTAGAGTTTTCACTTTATTGGGCCTGTAAGATGAAACAACGAGTCCCTGAATAGACACTTTTCTGGCTAACGGACATGAAAGATGTTCAACATCACTCATTATCGGGGAAATGCCAATCGAAACCACACTGAGACGCCACCTCACATGGGTCAGAGGGGCTAAAATTAACAACTCAGGAAACAACAGATGCCGGCGAGGAGGTGGAAAAAGGGGCGCCTCTTGCAAACTGGTGTAGCCACTCTGGAAAACAGTACGGAGGGTCCTCAAAAAATTAAAAATAGAATTACCCCATGACCCAGAAATTGCACTACTAGGAATTTACCCAAAGGATACAGGAGTGCTGAGTCAAAGGGGCACATGCACCCCTATGTTCATAGCAGTGGTGTTGACAGTAGCCAAAGTATGGAGACAGCCCAAATGTCCATCGACTGATGAATGGATAAAGATGCAGTTTATATATACAATGGAATACTATTTGGTGATCTGAAAGAGTGAAATCTTGCCATTTGCAACTATGTGGGTGGAACTAGAATGCATTATGCTAAGGGAAGCAGTCAGGCAGAGAAAGACAAATATCATATGATTTCACTCATATGTGGAATTTAGGAAACACAACAGATGAACCTAGGGGAAGGGAAGGAAAAATAAGATAAAAACAGAGAAGTAGGCAAACCATAACAGATTCTTAAATACAGAGAACACACTGAGGGTGGATGGGAGGGGGAGGGGGAGGGGCTAAATGGGTGATGGGCATTAAGAAAGGCACTGTTGGGATGAGCACTGGGTGTCATACATAAGTGATGAATCACTGGGTTCTCCTCTTAAACCATTCTTAAGCCATATATTAACTAACTTGAATTTATTTAAAAAAAATTTAATGTTTATTTTTGAGAGAGAGACAGAGCATGAGTCAGGGAGGGGCAGAGAGTGAGGGAGACACAGAATTTGAAGCAGCTCCAGGCTCTGAGCCGTCAGTGCAGAGCCTGACACAGGAGTCGAACTCATGAACCGTGAGATCATGACCTGAGCCAAAGTCAGATGCTTAACCTGCTGAGCCACCCAGGAGCCCCCACCCTTTTTAAATGCCTATTTATTTTTGAGAGAGAGCATGAGTGGGAGTAGGGCAGAGAGAGGACGATCGGTGATCCAAAGCGGGCTCTGTGCTGTCAGTCGGGAGCCTGACGGCAGGACTTGAACTGATGAAGTGTGAGATCATGACCTGAGCAGAAGTCGGACACTCAATCGACGGAGCCACCAGCTGCCCTGTATTCGTTAATTTTCAACTACTGATCTAAACGGCATTTTGTTTTACTTTTTTAGTTTAAAATCTTAATTGTTTACTTCTGATATAAAGGACAATGATGGTCATTCGTATATTTGCCTTGCATTCCGTGATCTGGCCAAACACGTCCTATCTCTGGCAATTTTCTGGGAATTCCTTGGGTATGTGTGGGTTTTCTGTATAGACAATTATGTCATCTGTGAATAAAGTCAGCTTTATTTTTTCCTGTCAATCTGAATATCTTTGTATATCACTAGAGGGTTTTTCATTCCAGTCATGGTACTTTTCAGGTCCACACTTTCTATGCGGTTCCCTTTTACGCCTTCCCTCTCGTTATCGATATCTCTACTTGGAGACACCTTACCCTCCTTGTTCCTCTCACTCTTGGGGATAATTAAGAAGTCGATTTAAAGTCTTTTGTTAGTGAGTCCAGTGTCTTGGCTCCCTCCAGGGAAGTTTCCATTACTTAATTTTTTCCTGTGAAGAGACCATACTTTCTGTTTCTTTGTGTGTCTTGTAATTTTTTGCTGGAAACTGGACAGTTTGAATATTATGATGAGGCGACTGGGGAAATAAGATTCTCTCTTTTCTCCTGGATTTGCCGTTGCTCTTTGTCGCGCATTTTCTGATGCTGTTTGTTTGTTGAGTGGCTCCCATGGTAGCTTAGGAAATCCCGCCTTCTTGTGTGCATCTGTCCACTGCTGCCTGTGCCTGGTTAGCGAGCAGACGGCTAGCGTTCAGACGGTGACTTCTGTGGCCAAGAAAACACGGCTCTCCTAGTCCTCACAGATCGGGTCTGTGCTGGACGGCCCTCCGCGAGCCACAGCCTGCTTACTGCTCTGCCTCAGTCTTGCTTCTCCGTGGCACAGCCGGGGTTAGAGCTCAGGGACCCCTCAGTTCTTTCCTGAGTGCCCCCAGTGCTGGGCATGCGTGTGCCCCGATATACACGGACACCTTCAAAGTCCGTATTCCTCCCATGGATCTGTTTTCCAGCATCTTCCTTCTCAGGGTGTCAGTCTGCCTCTTGCTCGCCTCAAGTGTGATCCTTCACCCCATGTGGAAATGGCTAATCTATTTGCCTTTAATTGCTTTCCACAAACACTACCTGGGAACCTCCATGTGCCGTGAGGACCTCCAAAGCAGGGGAGACCCGGACAGCCTTGGAGCTGATCCTGAGGGAGCCACAGACATTGCAAATGCGAAACCACTGTCCTCAAGAGTAACGTGGGCTGCTTCCTGTGGCACCAGCTACTTATGCAGGTGACTGCGGTCCTCAAGGCTCGTCCCCCACTGGCTCCCCAGCTGGCCAGCGACAGTTGGCAGCAGGGGCCGTAAAATACCAGAGTTCTCTCACCAAAACCCAGCTGTTGTCCATCTGGAACAAAACCTGGTTGTTTTAGACCCTTGATTAGACTCCAGAGTTCTGAAAAAGTTGGTTTTGATACTTTTTTGTCAGCCTATCGGTTACTTTCCTGGGTGAACATGATGTGGAGTTCCTGGCTCTCTCATTCGCCCTGAAATTGCACCCTGCCCTACTTTTAAGATTCTCTCATTTTTAAAAAATATTTATTTATTCTTGAGGGACAGAGACAGAGTGTGAGTGGGGGAGGGGTAGAGAGAGGGGGAGACACAGAATCTGAAGCAGGCTCCAGGCTCTGAGCTGTCAGCACAGAGCCCGACGCGGCCGACGCGGGGCTCGAACCCACGAACCACAAGATCATGACCTGAGTGGAAGTCAGACTCTCAACCGACTGAGCCACCCAGGTGCCCCAGTGAAGTTAAGTTTCTACAGACCTGTACGCACAGTTCAAGGGCTTGCTCAGGACTCCACATGTGCTTGTTTTCAGGGTCATTAGCGTCATCAGGTGGCATGTGGGAGGCTACAACCTGTCCGACCTTAATTAGGGGTGTGTGTCTGGATGACCTTTACATACATGTGGTTCTGCTTTCAGTTCCTCTCTTTGGAAGCAAGAATCTTCTATTCAGGTCATGACATTGAACTTGTTTGCAGGTGTGCATCCTCTCTGGGGACACCCATGTGTGGTCCTTCTGTCTTCCTCCGGCCGAGGCAGTGGTCACATAATGGTGCCCCCTCAACTCTGTGGCTACCTCCCTGCCCCCCACCCCTGGCGTGGGCGTCCACACACCTGACTGACTGGCCGGCACTGTCTGCAGCTCAGTCACTTAATGCTGGGCCTTTGGGACGCCTGCTCCTGAGGCTCTGGCTGCTGCTAACTTCTGAGTGTGACCGTGTGCCAGGCCCAAGTCACGTGTGAGTTCCTGTAATAGCGAAAACAAGCCTTTTTACAGCTGAATTAACTGAGGCCTAGAAAAACTGAGTAGGGTGCTCTAGGCCACCCAGAATGTAAGCCAGGACATTTAGGCTCTTTCCATGATTTCACCAACGGACAAATGGATCAAGAAGATGTGGGTTATCTACATGATGGAATACTACATGGAGATGAGAAAGAATGAAATCTGGTCATGTGTTCCAGCAACGTGGATGGAACTCGAGGGTGTTCTGCTGAATGAAATAAGTCAGGCAGAGAAGGACAGATACCATATGTTTGCACTCATAAGTTGAACAGGAGAAACTTAACAGAGGACCATGGGGGNATTTGAAAATAAAAAAGAACGTAAGCTAGGACAGGTTCCACTTCTGCCTCATGCGGAGTCCACGCCCTTTCCCGCTACGCCTAGTGCTGACCCCGTGCTGACCTGCGTTACCATCGCCACGATGGCTCCGGAGGCCCTGCTCTGGGTACACACCTTCCCCACAGTCAGTGTTACAAGCATGTGCGCACGGGGGGTGCACGTCTGAGATCAGGTTCCGGCATGTTCCAAGAGGGTGGCAGGCCCGTGGCTGTGCTCTTTCAGTCCTGCCTCTCCCAGCCTTAACAGGGCGCAGGCACACCCCACGTGTGACGAGACCCCAGAACTGGGGAACAATGAATCTGTCATTGGGTGATGCCATGATGTCGAGTAACAGATTAGAATCCTGTCTCATCACTGACAGTATTTCCATGAGAACGTCGGTCCTCCAGATGCACCAGCCCCGCCCGTCTCCCTCTGTCACGAGCATCAGGGCCGTGACGCTGGCACGTTGGTGTGCAGCCCCATGTGGCGGGGGCGTCCTTCCACGCAGACCTCATGTCCCTCCTGTTCCTTATGTGACCCCGCCAGCCGGAGCGCCCAGGCCGGATAGACATCAGCTCTGCACAAGGTCACTGTGCTTCGGGGCTGGCCTCTCGTCCCCGCAGTGAGGACAGCGGCCCTCTGAGCTCTCGGTTGGATCTTAGACAGGGGGAGTTGGGGGACAGGGGAGCCCGACCCCCCCAGAGCAGGCCGACTTTTAGAGAAAGACGCACGTCTTGCAGAAAGCCTCTGAGCTGCGAGGTTTCGCATTGTGTGGTGCGGCGGCGGCAGAGCTGGCTGGGGACAAGGTCAGCAGTGCACACAAAGGGATCAGCCTTGCGTGTCAGCAGGGCTGGCAGTCTGCCTGCATGAGTGGGGGGAAGTGGGAAGAGGCAGCCCCCGGGAGTAAAGTGGGGGCGGGACGTGCACTCAGGACCACTCTGCCCCTCGTTGCCCCCAGACCCCCATCAGCATCTGGGAGGGGGAATGACACCTACTGGGAGCCGGCAGGAAGCCGGGGTGGGTTTCAATCATAACCACGTTGTGGGACTGTCACAACTGTGTCAGGGCTTTGTGACGTCCACTGGGGACGAGGAGGAGCTGCTTCTTCATTTACCAGAGGCCCAAACTGGACAGGAAGATCCGAGTGCAGGAAGGTGCTGAAGATCAGAGTCTTGACTTTCCGACTGAAAAGGAGGGAGATGTTACTGATTTCTGACATCCTGGGCAGCTCGTGGGCCTTTCAAAGTCAGATGGGTTTCAGAAGTCTTGGTTGGCTGACCCTTGTCAGTGGAGATGTCTAGAAGGTGCGTGAGTGGATGCGGCTGGAACGGTGGCCGTACCTCCACACTTAGGAGACATGTTGTCACCATCAACCCCCAGCTGTGATGACCAGTGTGGAGGTCTCCCCTTTGCTGGCTATTGCCCTGCGTGCTTCCAGCTGGAGAGCATGCACTGACCAGTGACCAGTGCTTTCTCCGGAGGAGCAAAGCCCATCCTAGCTGGCTGACAGCGCCCAGAGGGCACCCTCCCTGGTGACATCGACCCAGAATTTGTGTCGGCAGCTCCTGTCCCAGGGTCATTAGCATCCGTGACCTCCTAAGTAGGCTGGCCACTCAGATCTGCATTAGGGTGCCATCCCTGTCCCCTGTGAACTACTGGGCGGGGCTTAGGGAAGAATGGAATTTTGGAAAAGGCATCGACAAACTTAAAGGCCGTAGGTCTGAAGCTGACAGCCTTAATATTGGTCGATAACTTGTCACTACTGCTAGGGTTGGCATTCGACTCTCCTACAGCTGTTTGGGTGAACAAGCACCGGGCGTCACGTTACATGCAGTGACTTTGTTCTCACCAACCACACTCCCACGTGGACATGCGCTCTATCCACAGTTAGCAGAAAAATTCCTTGCTAGTTTTTATACGTGTTATTACACAGGCATTGTGACCAGCTGGGGGCAGATCTCTTAGTTACAGCTGGTGGTCTCTGGTGGTCCTGCTGCCGTTCTACAGACAGAGGAACAGACAGACTGGGAGACTTTTTTGCTATCTCAAGAGGAGATGACTTCATAAAGTGGTTTTGAAGAATAATCGGATAATGTAGGTAAGATAAGGCACGTAAAGGTTAAAAATGATCGTTTATAGTACCTGTCATTGCATGTTTGTAAGAATGGACTTGCTCAAAGTTCGAGGGTCACAATGTGACCGAAGAAAGTCTAACCCAGATTTTTTCTGGTTCCATAATTCATTATCTTTTTACTAAGCTGCAGTGGTTTGTGAAATCTCCTAGGTATTTAATCTGAGATTTTCATACATTCTTAAGTGTGGTTTAATTAGATCCAAGAAAACATGTTTTCAGTGGAATAAATATTCAGGCTGTAATAGGCCCTTTGTCTGTGTTTCACTCCCCAGGATTCACTATTCAACACTTTTCACTCAAATCATAGTCTCGTTAAGATGTAAACGTTTCGGCCTTACTAACTGCCTCTTGATTTTTTATTGAGTTTGGAACTTAAATAAACCACAAACGCAAAACCAATAGTAGTAGAATAAGGAAGGAGGATGCAAACATTGTAAAGAAGGAATTTCCACAGTGTGTTTGAAGAGGTAACCGTGCAGGGTGAGGTGGGCGTGCGTGCTGAGGGTTCCGTGTGGGGACCCTGCCATGGACAAGGCGGCCCTTCATTTTCCTCGCATTTAAGAGCAGCCCGGAGACGGGGACCCCCGACAGGTGCCGTCCCTCTGGGTGCCTCGAGCCCCACCCGGAGCCGCGTGCTTTCGCCAGGCACAGTGAGGGCAGTGACGGAGAGCCACTTCCCAAGCAGGTCCCCACCCTCGGAGGATGACTAGGGGGCATGAGAAGTCACATCCTCCCAGAGTGGACCAGATGACAGTCAGTGGGCACAGATTTGGGGCATATTCTGCAAGATCAGGTCACTTTCCTCTCGGTGACAGGAAACTGAGGCACACCGTAATAACCCGCAATAAAGACAGACCAGGGATCCTGTATTTATTTAACTACTTTTGGGGTAGATACATTGTCTTTTCAAAAATTTTGAGCTGAGGGGCACCTGGGTGTCTCAGTCGGTTAAAAGTTTGTCTCTTGTTTTGGCTCAAGTCATGATCTCGGGGTTCCTGAGTTTGAGCCCCGAGTCAGCCTCTGCGCTGACAGTGCGGAGCCTGCTTGGGACTCTCTCTTTCTCTCTGCCCCTCCCCTGCTTGTGCTTTCTCACTCTGCATCTCTCAAAAATAAATAAATAAACATAAAAAAAAGATATAAAAATTTGAGCTGAAATTCACATGAGACAACATGAACCCTTTTGAAGCTCGGTGGCGTTTGGTGCATCCGTGATGCCACATGGCCAGTGCCCCGGGCTGGTCCCCTGGTCCCCAGGCCCCCGTCTCTGTCCCTCAGCTGCTTCTGCAGCTGCTCCCTACGCCGCCTAGAATGACCCTGAGCTCTGCGCCGTGAAACTTAGGAGATGGGGGCGCAGCACTCCGTCCGCCGTCTTCGTCCAGCCACTCCGTGTGCCCCTGAACACGCCCTGCACATGCCACCTTCTCCTGGATGTGCACATTCCCAGGCTACTCCTCCCATTGTGGGGGGCACCAGTCTAGGGAATGGAAATCCCCTTTAACTTAAATTTCAGTGCATGAATTTGGAGTGACAGTAAAACTTGACGGGTTCTAGAGACAGCTCTGTAGGAGATCCTTGAATCCTCTGAGATTTGGTGCCATTGGTTTCTTGGCTGCTTACACTGAGCAGTAATTACATCATAAATAGAGTGAGGGTGATAAATACTCTAGTGACGGAAGCAAGTATCTCAAAATGCAGCATTTACAGCACAAATTGATAGGCAACCTGTAAGCAGCATTTATTCCGTACTTAAGATAAGCAAGCACTGTTCTTGATACCTTGGACACGCATACAGCTCATTGGCTCTTCACAACAACATCGCGTGTGCCGGCTACTGTGACCTCTGTGACTTCTGTTCTACTGAGGAAGGAGCAGCTGGTGGGGTCATGGAACAAGTAAGTCAGCTCCCCTGGGGCTTAGAGCAGCCACGGTGCTCACCCAGCCCCCTTCCCGCTGCCCTGGGGCGAGGTGGCCGTGGACATGGGTGTTGTGGCCGGGGCAGGGCCAGGAGCCCAGGAAGCGGAGGAGATGCCTGGCTCCGTGGGGCGAGACGGAAGGGAGCCTGCACACCCTCCACCCCAGACCCTGGTGCTTCCGGGCCCATTTCTCTGAACCTCCCCAGCCTTAACTTCTGAGAAGGGCCGCCGAGTCTCTACGTGCACACCTCTCTGTGAGACCAAAGTTGGATTTATCGGCAATGCTCAACTTTCCTAAGTAAACATTTATACAGAGAATAAGTTTCCCTCACTAAACAGAGGGCTGTCCATAAACTTCCCAACCCAAACTGCTTGCTGGAAAACCACTTCCTGGTAGTTTCTGTCCCCATAACCCTTGACGTCCACTCTGTCCTCAAGGAAAACAAAGTCAAGGCACAAGAACCCACCTCGGGCTGTTTGAAAGCTTTTCGCCACCCACTGGAGAAATAGATCACGAGGGCACAGGGTGAGCAAGGCTCTGCCAGTGCGAGTGTCCGTGACCAGGACGGTGTCGAGCCTTTGCTGACATCCCGCCTCTACACCGAGGCACTGACTGTGTGACAACACGCTCTGTGTACTCGGCCAGGTACGGATGCTTGGTGCCTCCAGAAATCGTTACCACCCACGGGACGGGGAGTCTGTCCAATCGGAGTGGGTGTCACTGCTGCTCTTGACCCCTCACCCCAGCCCCTTTCTGCTCAGAGCTGCCCTGTTGCGTCATCCGCTTAGTCACCAAAGAGGGAAAAGCCCAACATCCACGACTTTCCGTTGAGGGCAAGTCAACCTTCATGTCGTTACCCACACTTCTCAGTGGCGTTGTCATTGTTACGGAACTGGGCGGACTTTCCTTAGGGCTTAGACTTTCCTGACAGGGATTTTGAGACTTGCAGTCTGGAGGTGACTCCCCCATGCCGATATGAGATGGAAAGGCGTCCTGGCTCTCCGCCATTGCTCAGAGCAAGCTCGATCACGTGGACAGCCGTTCTCTCTTCAAACTGCAGATGAAAAGAAGAGAGTGGGGGTACGGGAGAGCGTCTGTACTGAGGCTGGTATTCTATGGTCGGCTTGTATGCCTAGGCACGGGGAGATCAGGGCCTTTCTGGGCCAGCCTTCGCCTGCCCTCCAGTGTCCGTGTGTGGAGGTGCGTGCTGGGGAGACTGAGGCAGGACAGGGGGACGGAAAGGGGACTTTGTTAAGTTTCCCCAGCTCTGTTATTCTGTGAGTTTCTAAACGTGCAGAAACACTTCCTCTACTTGTCATTGTGCTAAGTCCTTATTACACCTTACTTTCCGTAAATAGGGTTTGTCTCTCCTCATGGAAAGCACATCGGAAGATAGGCCCCTCTGTATGCGGTTCACATGTTTTACTATTTACATAGTTTTGTCCACACATGGAATACTCAGGGGGGTTGGGTGACGTAGTGAGAGACAGACGATTCCAAGGGAACGCAGCCCTGAAGTGCTCATTCTTGTCCCGGGTGAGAAGGTCAAGGCTCAGGGCGGCCTGAGCACCTGCTGGCGTGGGCGTGCCCGGGCTGGGTTCCGAGCTGTCCTCACGCCCGCCCAGGCTGCTCCATGTCCTGGGTCTCCTCGGACGCTGTGGTCGTGCACATGGTCCGTCGTGGTCCCCATACGGGCCATGTGGGCCAGTCAGCAGTGGTGGGCGGTCGGGAGCCACCCGCAGCCCCGGCCCTGGAAGGGTCAGGTGTTCAGCCCTCCGGCTGGGAAGTGCGGGGAAATCCAGGCGGGAGGAGGATTTCTTGCTCGTGCTTTCTTGACGCGAAGGACTGCATTTCCCCAGTTGTTTTCATGAAAAGCTTAGGTTGGAATCGAGGGTCCAGGAGTAATTTATGGATGAAATTGGACAGATGGCGTCAACGACACCCTGGAATTCAAATGGACTTCGAAGTCCAAATGTGTGGTGCAGACAGAACAAGGGCAAATATCTGAAGATAAACAGAGTCACGGAAGAAGACGAGCCACTTCGACTGAGCGGAGAAGGGGACTTGCAGCAGGTGACCGGGAGTGTGGCCGCCGTGAGCCGGGGCGTGGCCGCGGTGACCTGGCCACTCACGTGCTCCCCGTGGGGCAGTCATGGCGACGCCACCTTGCGTGGTTTGGAGGGGAGTCCGAGGACGTCCGGGTTCCTGTGTGACGGGACACAGATGTCGGCCGCTCGGGGCCCAGGCCTCTCACCCGGGATGTCCGCCCCACGGCCAGCTCACTGGCTTGCGTTTCGCAGGAGGCGTAAGATGCAGCTTTTACTGAGCACAGAGGGACCTTTGACCGTTCGCCAGCCTGTAAATGACTGATCTGCCCAGGGTTTTGTACATTTATTACAATTCAGTGAGAAATGTTTCTTTAGGAAAACACTGCAGACAGTAATCCTTTCTTGGTGTAAATGTGGGACATTTAATTGTGTGGTGAATTCCCTGATTTCCTTCAGTGAAAGAATGAATGAAGGGGATGAACAAAGGCATTACAGGGAGAAAAATTCTTTACAAATAGATAATTTCTTAAAAAATTTTTTTAATGTTTAATATTTATTTCTGAGACAGAGAGAGAGAGACAGTGCATGAGCAGGGGAGGGGCAGAGAGAGAGGGAGACACAGAATCCAAAGCAGGTTCCAGGCCCTGAGCTGTCAGCACAGAGCCTGACATGGGGCTTGAACTAAACCACAAGATCATGACCTGAGTCCAAGTCAGATGCTCAATGACTGAGCCGCCCAGCGGCCCCTACAAATAGATAATTTCTTACATGGAATGTGATGTGGCCTTCACTAGTCTTTGAACCTTATTTTTTTAGAGATTTGAGGGTAAATATAATAATTACCTTAAATGTAAATAAAGAAAAATAATGAGATAAAAAATTTAAATAATGAAAAATTTTTATCTGGAGAACAGACTAAAATAACTAGTTTCAAGTATCTATCCACTTAATTTATGTCATCTTTTATATTTTCTTTTCTTCTGTATATATCTTATTTTTAAAATTGAGCATAAAAATCTAAATAGCTAAGGGGTATTATACACATCTTTAGAACCAGTGCTATATTCAGCCCTTTCCAGTTGCAGAAACTGAACTAAAATTTACTTTAAGAAAAGGAGTGCCTTTATCTCATATGACTGATAAGTCTTCAGGCATGGCTGCATCCAGCAGGTGTAGACATGTGGTCTGAGCTCCTCTCTCTCCATCCCGGGGCTCTGTGTGCCTCCACATTATCTGTGGTCTCGAGGGGTTGGCCTCGCATAGCAAGAAAGGCAGCTGTCACCTTATATAGGTCCCGCGGCCCAGAGTGCCACACGGGACATAGTTTCTGGAGTCTCCTGACCGGCCAAGAGGACAGACGCACATTCTAGAGCAGGGTGAGGACCCTGGGGGTCAGTCGGGGTTACTGCAGACCGGTGAAGGCAGTTTCCGGCACGTGCCGGGGATGCCGGGCAGGTAAACATGTACTCACGTCAGGAGAGGCCTACGCGATGGGCTCCCAGTGCATTCAGGCTGGGGAACGTTACCCCCGACCCAACCGGCCCAGGCAGATCCAAGTATGTGCCAGCAGCCACCGTGGGAGCTGGTCCCCTGAGAGCCCACAGGGCTGGGCTGGAGCTCAGGAGCAGACGGGCCTGGGACAGCCTCTGTTCTCTCCGAGTCCCAGAGGGAAGTCAGCATGGGGGGATCAGGGAGAGCAATGCAGGGGCTCCCGGGTCTGGGGAGGGAGCACAGAGCAGGCCCTCCCGGGCTGGCTGTGGGGACCCTGCCGTGAAGGGACAGAAGGCGTCCTGAAGAGCCCATGGTGTGAGCAGAACCGGTGCCCAGGCCCCAGGAGGGCGGTGACAGCCTTCAGCAGTGGCCACGGGGGTTGGCAGCTGCCTCTCGGTATGCAGGGTGTGGAGCTGATACAGGAACCTTCCAGAAGCTGAGAGTAACTCCATGGAGGAGAGAGGGAACAGTCTGGAAGTGACCTGAATATTTGCCCAGAGGAGACTCTGGGGTTTTTAGCCCGGCCCACGCTTGCCCTGGACTCCACACTTCCCACGCATGTGCGGAGCCAGCGGAGAGCCCAGAGGCAGGGTGTCTGTGTCGTAGCAGGAGACATGACGGCCGGACAGGGCCCCAGAAGGAGGCGCATGGCCGCCAGCCCTTGAAGGACCAGCGAGAACTGGGATGGGGGCAGAGACCAGTGAGGGCGTCTGCAAGCCGGGGGGGGCGGTGGGGGTCCTGCAGGATGGTGGTCCCAGGGCCTCTGCAGAACCGGCAGCCACCTTCGCGCACCTGCCTTCGCGTCCGGGCTCGCGGACCCGGTGATGATTCACGTGCTGCTCACAGATCCAAACCCCGTGTGTTTTCCAGGCTGGCCCTTGATTACATAGGATGAAACCATGAAAAAGCTATGCAAATCCATCTTTTAAAAAAATGTTTATTTATTTATTTTGAGAGAGAGAGAAAGCACGAGCAGGGAGGGGGAGATCGAGGGAGAGGGAGAGAATCCCAAGCAGGCTCTGCACCGTCAGCACAGAGCCCGCCTTGGGGCTGGAACTCACGCGCCGTGAGATCATGACCTGAGTCGAAGTCAGGAGTCCGACACTCAACCGACTGAATCACCCCGGGGCCCCTCACCTTGATTTCTAGACACCCCCACCTCCAAAATAGAGGAAGATATAATAGTAAGCGCCTGGATATGGGAACTTTGTTTCTTCATGTTCCCACGAAACTTTTCACATTCTTTCTTCAGGGACATTTTTATAATTTTCTCTCCTCCCAAATATTTATTACACATACAGTATTAAAAGTCTGCTTTTTTATTTTTTTATTTTTTTTAAAGTTTTTTTTAATGTTTTATTTATTTCTAGGAGAGAGAGAGAGAGAGAGAGACAGCGTGAGCAGGGGAGGGTCAGAGAGAGAGGGAGTCACAGACTGAAACAGGCTCCAGGCTCTGAGCTGGCAGTCAGCACAGAGCCCGACGCGGGGCTCGGAACCCATGAACCGCGAGATCATGACCCAAGCGAAAGTCAGACGCTTAACCGACTAAGCCACCCAGGTGCCCCATAAAGTCTGCTTTTTTAAAAATACTTTTTTTTTAGTGTTTATTTATTTTTGAGACTGAGAGAGGCTGAGCATGAGTAAGGAAGGGGCAGAGAGAAGGGGAGACACAGAATCTGAAGCAGGCTCTAGGCTCCGAGCTGTCAGCACAGAGCCCAATGCGGGGCTCGAACTCATGGACCCTGAGATCATGACCAAAGTCAGACGCTCAGCTGACTGAGCCCCCCAGGTGCCCCTAATTTCCATTAGGACAGACAGGTTCTTGGATTCAAACAAGATGAAGAGCTGAAACTGGGACCCCCCAAAGCACCAGGACCGCTGTAGGCCTGCGCCGTGGCCGGCGAGGGTCAGCTCTACACACCCTCCTGCCGAGTCAGCCTTCGCTGGGTGAGGCTGTGGCAACAAGACTGCTCTGGCCCGTGCTGCATTTTGTCTGGGCCCAGCTGACATTCTGCTCCATGTGAGTTTGCCCAGGGGACCACCCAGAAGGAGCCGCTGTCCCAGGGGCGCCTGTGCCTAAGTAATGCGATGCCACGGCGTCCCTGGGTGGCACTTACCTCTGCTGCGGACGTGAGCAGGGACAGTCACACAGAGACGGCAGGGTGGTGTCATCGTCCCACAGACAGGGCAGCAGAGGCTTGGGGGCAAGCTTCTAGGAAACGCTATACCTGCTTCAGAGCCAGGTGGAGAAAAAGGCTTCCCTGAGGGCTGAAGCCACATCTCCCTCGAACAAACTTTGTGGTCTGAATTCACATTTGCATGTCCTGGGCCCCATGGAGCTGAGAAGTTCATGTACAGAGTTCCAAGTTGATGGAGCCGTGGGGGTGAATGGCAGAAGCAAACGAAAATATTTCTGTAAGAATGTACTCTTAGCACGGGTGTCCTGAGACTCCCACAGGAGCATCCCGGCCGCATGGAAATCTAAAGGACAAGACTAGATGATGGCAACAGCCACGGGGCAGAGGCCAACAAGCAGGGGCTTGGTGGAGACAGTGAACACTCAGATGGTCGAATCTGCAGAATATTATCTCAGCACGTTTAAAATATTTGAATACGGGGCACCTGGGGGCTCAGTTGGCTGAGCATCCGACTTTGGCTCAGGTCATGATCTCACGGTTTGTGGGTTCGAGCCCCGTGTCGGGCTGTGTGCTGACAGCTCAGAGCCTGGAGCTGCTTCGGATTCTGTGTCTCCCTCTCTCTCTGACCCTCCCCTGCTCACGCTCTCTCTCTCTCTCTCTCTCAGAAATAAATAAAAACATTAAAAAAATTTAAAATATTTGAATAAGGGTGCCTGGTGGCTAGGTCAGTTGAGCGTCCTACTTTGGCTCAGGTCATGAGTTCAGTTTGTAGGTTTGAGTATTGGGCTCTATGCTGACAGCTCAGAGCCTGGAGCCTGCTCTGGATTCTATGTCTCCATCTCTTTCTGTTCCTCCCCTGCTTGTGAGCTTTCTCTTTCTCTCAAAAATAAATAATAAGCATTAAAAAATAAAATTTTTGAATAAATAAGAGGTACTTGGAAATATGGGCAATGATAAAGAAAAAAATCCAGGCGAATTTGAAAAAAAATAAGCCTACCAGAACTCAAGAGAAAGTGCAACAGAGAAAACTGGCAGAGATAAAGAGACCTCACAAAGTACAAAGGAGCAATAGACAGGTGCAGAGGAAGAGAGGGCGAAGACCCAACACACGTCTCCCAGGACGCCTGGAGGAGACATTGCCGGGAGTTGGGAGAATCAATATTTACCAGATAATGGCTGAGGCTTCTCCAAAATTAATGGGAACTATGAATCCCCAGCCTCAGAAATCAACAAGCCCCAAGAAGGATGAAAGATGAAAACCATCATGACCATTAAAGTGAAATGATAAAATACTAATGATAAAGAGAAGACATCACACATTGAGAAAAAAGTGAAATCATCCACAGAAGAATGACAAAGACCAGGGGGGTTGAATTCTCAAGGGCAGAGACAAAAGCCAGAAGGAGGCAGAACAATGCACTCCGTGCGCTGAGGGAAAAAAGCTGTCTACCAGCCAACTACCATTCAATGACAGGGCCGGGTAGACAGCTAGGATCAAATGAGCACAGTTTATCATGGGTTCTCGTTCAAGGGGAGTCGGAAACACATTCCTTATGAAGAAGGAAAAGGGCCTAAGGGGCACAAAGGAGGGTGAATGAAACAACCAGGAGGTGAAATGGGCAGCGGCGATTCTGATGCGTCACCAGAAGGCACCCCAGGTGGCCGAAACTGGATGGCCAGACCAGGTAGAAGGAGAGAGGGTGGCCCGAGTCAGGAAGACAATCTAAGATGTTGTACTGTGTGTGTGGGTGGGGTTGGGGGGGGGGGTAATAAAATCTGTTAATTTTAAATTCTGTTCATTGTTAATGTTTTCATAATTTCTAAACCCACGAACCAGCCCTCGCCCCTCCCATTAACTGGAGGCTAACTAATCCTGTAGATGAGCTAATCTCGTGTCTAATAAACACCTAAAATTCACAGTAAGTTCCCCCTAGTCCCAGACCCGCTCTGTCCATGCTCTGTCTCCATCCAGGGAGGGCAGCGCCCGTGCAGGCTGCGAGGCTAAGACCCGGGGACTCCTCCCTCTCGGCCGCCACTCCATCCCCTGGCACCCTGCTTTCTCTGCAAGCCTTCCTGCCGGCCTCCAGTCTCCTTCACTGTCCTTATGGCCTGTTCTGGAAGCAGAGCAATCCTTCTGCAGGTTGATGCCCCAGTGGCTTCCTTCTGGCTCAGAAGAGAACTACGGCTCTGCCCTCGATGCCTTGGCTCCAGTATCATGGCCCCGCCCGTCCCGCCCAATCCCTTCCGACGTCACAGCTTACAAATCTCCCCAGATTCTGACACCCCAGCAACACAGGCCTCCTCGTTCCTCAAGTAGGACATGCATGTTACTGCCTAAAGGCTGGTCTTTCTCACCAGAATGTTCTACACTTGGTATTCCCAAGCTGCTGTGGCCTCAATGTTGGTGTCCCCCCCAAACTCACATATTGATGCCTAACCCCCAATGTCACGGCAGGAGGAGGTGAGCCTTTTGGGGGTGACTGGGTCATGAGGCGGAGCCCCATGAATGCGACCAGTGCCCTTGTAACTGATCCCATTGTGCCTGGAGGACACAGCAAGAAGGTCCTGGCTGTGAAAGGAAAAGCAGGCCCTGGCCAGACTCCAAATCTGGGGCTGCCTCGCTCTTGGGCCGCAGCCCCCGCAGCTCAGAAGTAAATATCTGTTGTTTATAAGTCACCTGGTCTACGACATCGCGCTATAGCGTCGGGCCCCGGCCGAGGCAAAGGCTTCCTGCTTCACCACCTCCTGGTGCTCGATCAATGTCAGCCTCTCACAGACCTACCTCCTGATGGCTCCTGTGATGCCACCCCAACCACTCTCTTTCCTTCGTCCTGTTTTCCTGTCCCTCAAAGTATTTACCATGTGGCATATTATGGCTTTGTTTCCACTTAAGTGTCTTGTCCCCAAAGTAAGACATAGAATCCATGGAGGAAGGGGCCTGGCTTTGTTCACCACTCGACCTCCAGAACCTAAAGTAGTTCCCAGCAGGTAGCAGGCACTCCAGGCTAACCAGTAAAAGAATAAAAATGGATCATATTCCTTCCCATTCCCCATTTTAAGGTGGGGAAAAACAATTTAAAATGGAATTCAGTAACTGTCAAAACAAAGGAGAGAAGCAGAAGCATGGACACAGAAAACAGAGGAAAGTATCAAATAAAATGTTAACATAAGTCCACATATGGGCGCCTGGGGGGCTCTCGGTTTCGGGTCAGGTCATGATCTTGCAGTCCAGGAGTTTGGGCCCCGCCTCGGGCTCTGTGCTGTCAGTGTGGAGCCTGCTTGGGATTCTCTGTCTCCCTCTCTCTGCCCCTCCCCTACTTTCTCTGTCTCTCTCAAAATAAATAAACATTAAAAAAATAAAAATAAATAAAACTAAGTCCACATAGATCAGTAATAACAATAAATGTAAACAAACTAAACTTAGCAGTTAAAACAATAGAGGTTGTCAAATTAGATTTTGAAATAATGCAGTTATGGGCTTTTTCTAAGAGATACCCCCTAAATCACAGGACGTAGGCAGATTGCAAAAATATGGAACACCAATAAATAGCCAAGACTGTTGGTGTATCTATAGCAATTCCAGACAATTTACACTTTAAGGGAAAGGTAAGTATTATCGTACCAAGCATATAACATTAAAATAAAGCCGAAACTCATAGTATATTACATAAGAACATATGTAAATAAATGATAAATAGACAAGACATTTAGGTTACCTGGAGGTGGGGGCGGGGATGGGGGTTTTGATTTGCAAAGTACCTAAAAGTGGCTCCAACTGTATTGATAATTTTCTTATTCTAAGCTGGATGACGGATACTTGGGCAGTTAATATAATGTCATCATATCTGTTCCCTGTTAAAAATAGTTCATAACAATTATTGAAAAACCCGCTTTCCCATAGATGATCAGTGACTTCCAGTCTAAGCTGCCAACACAAGATCCCATGAACGTGTAGGTCAGAGGACCCTTTGGGAAGAAACGCAGCACTGTGACCAACGGGGTCTGGAGGCAGCTTCCCGAGAAGGTAAGAACCGTCTTGATTTAGCAGGACACTCTGCGAAACAAGTTACTTAAACTCAGTTTCGTGCTCAGGGAAGTGTGTGTGGACATTAAGAGAAATAGGGGAAGTACTCCGTACCTGGTGGGTCGATGAGCTGCGTCAGAATCTTCCTGGAAATGAGGCGGGAGGGATCAGGGAGGCAGAGCGAGAAACGCCCCCCTCCCCGGCCTCCCGCGCGGGCGCACCTGCTGTGCACTTTTGGCATCGTCGTCTCACACCCGCAGGGCGCACTGCACCCCGCTCAGCTTTGTGTCACCTGACTGTGCCTGGCACACAATGGACACTCGGTCGTTATTTGGAGAATGCTGGAAGCGTACGGTGACCTTGAAAGTGATTAGGGACACATTGTATCAACGCGCAAATAAATGGACCCGTCTCAGCTCTCGGGTCCGGAGCCCGCAAGGTTGTGCCGAGGATGGGGCTTACCCACGACCGTGCCCAGCTCGGACTCCAGCCGGTACCCACGGCTCACCGCAGGGATGAGGTACCAAGCACGTCCCCGTTCTCCCCGCCTCACAAGCATGTCATGTCAGTTCTTGTGTTGATGTCACTCCCACGGGAAGCCTAAGGCAGAACTGACCGAAAGGTGGATGGTGTGAACACTCCTTTAATTTTACACATGTTTGTAAAGAAAACTCAGAGGCAATTCATTTTCCCTGCTTATTTCCTCCCCAGCGGTGGGAAGGGTGGCGCTGATTTCCTGGGTCTGTTCCCGGGGCGGGGAGCGCTCTCGCCGACAGCC
>NW_027527956.1:6933856-7015087 GCF_008692635.1 Crocuta crocuta
GCCAGGACGTCCAGTGTCTGCGCGCGCTCTGACTTCCGGGGGGCCAGGAGAGGCCCCCAGGGACGCGGATTTCTGGGGACTGTGTTTTCTCCGTCTCAGTTGCAAAAGGGAGGCCCCGGAGCACCCGCCCTCTGCGAACCCTCGGGAAAGCGCTCGCCCTGCCGATCACTTGGAATCCCCGAAAAAACCGGGAGGGGAGACGCGGTGCTGCCGGCGTGGAGGCGCGAGCACTCCTCTCCGCCAACAGCGCCGTGCGCGGCGGTGCGCGGCTGTGCGCCGGGAGCGACGCGGGAGGGGAGCGGCTGCGAGCAACAGGTGCAGCCCGAAGCCACTCCCGGAACGAGGCAGACGGCCGGGAACCGGGGGCCGGTAAGGAGCAAGAGGGGTCTGTCCACGTCTGCGGCTGCACGGGCGTCCCTGCTCCGCGTCTCGGCGGCCGCGCCCCGGCAGAGGGACCCCCGCGCTCTCGGGACCGCTGCCCCCGCCGGGAGGGTCCCGATCGGGGCTCCCTGCGCAAAGACGGTACCAGTAAGGCTCAGCCTCCGGGTGCGTGCGCCTCGCGGGGCCTCGGGCTTGGGAACCCGCGCGCCCTGCGTGCTCGGGGCCGGGACCCCCGGCGTCCTCGGGGCCTTCTTCCCCAGCAGGCGCCCTCGCCGGCGCGCCCGGGCGCCTTGCGGGCCATGGAGCTGGCAGCCGGGAACCTCAGCGACGGGAACGCGAGCGGCCCCGAGCCCCCGGCCCCGGAGCCCAGGCCGCTGTTCGGCATCGGCGTCGAGAACTTCATCACACTGGTGCTGTTCGGCCTCATCTTCGCGCTCGGAGTGCTGGGCAACAGCCTGGTGATCACCGTGCTGGCGCGCAGCAAGCCGGGCAAGCCGCGCAGCACCACCAACCTGTTCATCCTCAACCTGAGCATCGCCGACCTGGCCTACCTGCTCTTCTGCATCCCCTTCCAGGCCACGGTGTACGCGCTGCCCACGTGGGTGCTGGGCGCCTTCATCTGCAAGTTCATCCACTACTTCTTCACCATCTCCATGCTGGTCAGCATCTTCACCCTGGCCGCGATGTCCGTGGACCGCTACGTGGCTGTGGTGCACTCGCGGCGCGCCCCCTCCCTGCGGGCGTCCCGCAACGCGCTGCTGGGCGTGGGCCTCATCTGGGCGCTGTCCATCGCCATGGCCTCGCCCGTGGCCTACCACCAGCGCCTCTTCCGCTGGGGGGTCAGCAACCAGACCTTCTGCTGGGAGCAGTGGCGCGACCAGCGCCACAAGAAGGCCTACGTGCTGTGCACCTTCGTCTTCGGCTACCTGCTGCCGCTTCTGCTCATTTGCTTCTGCTACGCCAAGGTGGGCCGGCGCGGGCGGGCGGTGGGCCCCGGCCTCGGGTAGCTCCCGGGCCCCCGCGCCCCTCTCGGAACCCCGTGGCCCTCACGCGATCCGGTCTCCTGGGCCTGGGTGACCCGGTGCACTTTGCCCTCGGGTCTGCTGGTGCGTGAGAAAGTTATTTGGAGTCTGGGAGACGCAGGAGAAAGTGTGCAGGTCACTTCCCAGAGGTCCCGCCTCCCCGGGGTCTCCTGCCACCGCAGCCCCTGACCCCGAATTTGTCCCCGCAGCGCGGGGAAGCCAGGTGCTCAGCGCCCCGCCTCGGAAGAGGAATGGAGCCGGTTTTAGCCCCTCAGACCCAGCCCCGGGGATGAAGTCAGCACCTCACTGCGACTCCCAGCACTCACTCCGCGCGGGCTCCGCAGGCCCCCTTGTCCCTCCCAGCGCTGTGCTGGGGCCCCTGGGGTGGTGGGTGAGGTCCCCTTCCCGCTCTGTGAAGCCCTGCTCCTGGGGACAGCGTTTTGAATTTTATTTCACCCGAAGTTTAAGCTTTATAACCGAGGTGCTGAAAGAATATTTCTTCACAAAATCTTGACCAGGGTCAAGATTGGGTGGGTTTGAGTTCTGTTGAGAAGGGTTGTGTAGACAATATTAGGTGATTCAAGCCTGAACCCCTAACTCTCCTCAAGAGGTGCATTAGTGACACATGTGGCCCAGCTGCCCCCTCCCTCAGCTCCTGAGAGCTCAGCAAACCCACATTCCCTTCCACTGACATGACACAGGGACCTGAAGGTTTCCTACTGATCAAAAGTCTTCAGCTTTTTTGATACGCATGCTTGTGTTTGAGTAAGAATATCTGTTTAATCACGTGAGAGTCATTCGTGGGGGTAAAAAGGGCAGTTCCCTGATGTCCTGTGCTGTATTACTACCATTAGGAAAACAGCTTTGTAGCCAAATTTTGAAATTCCTGCCATTTTATTTCCATCTTCCTCTGTCTCTCGTTTAGTTTGTGACACGGCTGTGACTAAAGGGCCAGGAGTAACCAGATGACCAAGAACTACAATTTCTTCTCTTCCAGCAAAAATGTTTACTACAAGCCCCCTGGTTTTTGCCCCCCTCTCCCCTCCCCCATATCATCTATGTAGAGTTATGTCTATTTGAATGGTAGTAGTTTGGAGTATTATCTGAAAGAATGGCCTGCCTCAAAGGGTTACATATAAAGATATATTGAGGAGATAGGGCAAGATAGAGCGTTTGGAAGATAGCTGTAGCTTAGCTCTTTGGTAAATGCAATAACAAAAACAAAAACTAAAGCCCCCCCCCAAAAAAACCCCAAAACAAAAAACCCCCATAAAAAAACCCACAAAAATACTAAACCCCAAAAAACAACCAAAAGTCCAACAAAACAAAACAAAAAAGCAGCTGGTTGTACCGGGCAGTGGTCCGCGGTGTGCACCTGCTTGCTCATTCTGCACGACCATGGGGGTGGGAGCGATCTGAGAAGGGGGTTTGGAGGAGTAAGGAACTGAGCCAGATTATGAGGTTGGTAAACGGTTCAGGAAGGGTTTTCATGCGGAGATGCTGGTCCCTGAGGGAGGGCCTTGGGAGCCGGAAGCTCGGGGCTAGAATATTCGGTGATTGACTCATAATCACCTAGGTAGGCAGAAGCATACTCCTCCTTCATTCCCCAAAGTCCACAGGTCTTCTCAATGGAAATGACAAGGCAGACTCTTAGGAAAACGTAGGCTACATTTCTGTCGTTTGAGAGTTTATGAAAGCACACATAGAGCAAAGCTTCAAAAGTGTTTTTAAAATGTCAACAAATATATACTCATTAGGATCCTTTTTTATATGGAAATAGTTTGCTTTGAAGCATAACTGGAAATTGCTTTTGAATTCAGGCTAATATTTGCAGATTCACTCCAGGGTTTGATTAAGACCTTGGTTGTTTCTTTCTAGCTGCTTTTGTTCGGCCCCATCATTAAAGAATGCTGTCCAGCTAGTGGGTCTTCTGCTTGAATGTCAGGTTCAAGACTGGCTGTTTCTCCAAGGCCCAGGACCGATGGCCACCATGAAAAGTCACTAATGGATGAGAATTACATTTTTTCTCTACTTATTTATGTATTTATTAACTAAACAAGGGGATTGCATTCCAGTGTTGCCTTCTACTCTCCAAACCTTATGACTTTGGTAGAATGGTTGGTGCCTGATAGTCCCTGAGAAACACAGAGAATGCTCGAGCTGGGGGGCTGGGGTCTGTCTGCAGTATCCCCTCTGGTACAGGGGTGCGCCCTACCTCTCTTCCCGTAGAGGGAATTCTTGTCTGGGGCCCTCCGCCATCTGACATGAGGGTAAACTCTTCACGTACCCACCTGCCAAGATCTCCCACGTCCCCAGAGACATATGCTGCCAGGATGACCTTGGCTCGGGTTTGAACTTGTGCCTTCCTACACACACTCCTAAGAGTATACAACAATGAGATGATGCCCCCATGCCACCGTCATCTATTAAAGACATGCAATTATGACCCATCATGATGCCTTTGATGGCAAGACCTCATCAAATATATATCAATGTGTGCATTATAATAGATCAATATGTGCTCATAGTGTGGGCTGTTGAAAGGAAATACTGGTATTGAAGAAAATTATACTTGAGAACTTTCTCCATTGACCACTCAGCATCCCATGGGTGTCTTGAATTCAAGTCACTGAGCTGTGATCCAACTGTGTTTATTAAAGGAGTGAATAGACCCTTGGGCAGCATAACGAAGCAGATGACACTCGACCTTTCTGTTTGGCCTCCTCTCCAGGAGGATTTTGTTTTGCTGCCCGTCCCCTGTTCTCTCTTCTTGTCACTTGTTCTCAGTGAGCAGTGTCCTCCTGTGGTCTCTTGCTGCGAAAGCTGCCATCAAGGAATCTCACGAGGCCCATCCTTTCCAGACAAGATCTCGCAAATCTTCTGTTTTTCTCTTACATTCAGTTTCCAGGGCCCCGAGTTCTGTTGGCAGGACAGTTAACTAATCCATTGTCAACGTATCGGAACCATGTAGGATCACCCTACATGTGACTATAATAAGTAAAATACTTGTCTTCTTGGAGACGATGCTAAACCCCTGTAGAAAGAGAAGTTGTTTAGTCGGGCTGAGAATTTGGGGGCAGAATTGAAACCCCAGTGATGTCTGCTTAACTTGCTTGGGGCTCATGGAGTTGGTAAAGAAATCCTATAGTTTCTTACCTAGGGTAGAACTGATCATCCCAGAATGCAACGGGCTTGTATAATATTCCAAATGGATTATATTATCTCCATGCCGAGGTGCTAGAGGGAAGCAAGAAAATGTCTAGAACGGGGTTTTTAGTTCTCTCAGAGACTCGTCTGGGAAACGACAGAGAAGTCCAAGCCCTGAGTCATCCAGAGGCTAATTTTTCCTTAGATGTTACTCAGATGGGACATAAAAATGAACTCCAGTACGAATCTGCAGGTTCAGCTCTGTTGTGTGAAACCAAGCTTACATTGTAAATTCCTACATATAAGCCAAATGGTTCACGTCATGTCTCCTGAGTATTATACTGGCAAGAGAAGACAAAACAGTTTCTCTAATGAACGAAGCCAGTGTCTCTCAGCAGATCCTCTGACAGGGATGTTAATCGTAAAAACTTGCTAAATAGTCTGTAAATCCCCTGGGAAACTGATTTCCCCACATGTGAATTTTCTAAAAGCATGGCACGGCGGGTAGAATTAGAATAAAGAATTTAAGGAGATTGTATCGGTGGTGATTTGCTTTAAGGAGCCCACAACAGGAATCATGAGTTGAGGCAAACATTGCCTGCACGGAAGAATTATCTGCTTACATCACCTGGATTTGCTCACTTGCCTGCTTTCCCCATTGGATGGTGCCCTGGAGGGAAACTTCTCGTTTTCCCACTTCTCTAAGATTTAACATTGTGTCCAACACATAGTAGGAACCTAGTGATTGTTCCCATGTGGAGTCTCCGGAAATCAGAGGTGAAAGGCAGACCAATAAGGATACATATATGCACATATGCCTTTTCTGTAAAAAATTTTTTAATCTTTTATTTATTTCTAGCAGAGAGAGAGAGAGAGAGACAGCGTGAGCAGGGAGGGCCAGAGAGAGAGGGAGTCACAGACTGAAACAGGCTCCAGGCTCTGAGCTGGCAGTCAGCACAGAGCCCAACGCGGGGCTCGAACCCACGAACCGCGAGATCATGACCTAAGCGAAAGTCGGACGCTTAACCGACTAAGCCACCCAGGCGCCCCTGCACATATGCCTTTTCTGGACAAAACCCCAGAGCCACACACCACAGAGCTCTCTGCAAACAGATGCTTTAAGCACAAACTGCACTGGGGTGCTCCGCAATGTTAGAAAAACAGATGTGCTGAGCGGTTCACGTTCGGTGTCACGTTGCCACCTTAAGTGTATTTCAATTTGAATGATTTTGTGATGTGATTACCGTGTCAGAATGTCAAGAATTGTCAGTGCAAATCACACAATGAACTGTGGCCATGAGGCAAACGGTTTAATTAGTCTGTGTTTTCCAGGTCCTTAATCATTTGCATAAAAAGTTGAAGAACATGTCAAAGAAGTCAGAGGCATCGAAGAAAAAGGTAATATTCATAAATATATATTCTATATGTCACACTTTAGAGCTTAGTTCATTTTTATTCCTGATTTTCCTACTATGCACGCATTGCCTGTGAAACTTAGGCTCCTTGGTGCAGACATTTGAAATGAACCTCTTCCCGTTAGATGCGGAGTAGGAATGGAACATTGGCCCCCGACAGCATCACAGGTGATCAGATGCTGCATTAAAACTTAGATGGAGGTTTGGGGAGGTGAGGAAATGGGTATTTTTTGGATTCTGAGCTTCCTTAGGAGGTGTGGTCTAGGCTGATCGGGACAGAAGCTAGAGTTGCCGACGTCCATAATTTGCACAAAATCATTTTATTGTGTGTTTACCATTGTTGATGTGATAACCAGAAGGCTTCTTTGGCTTAACTGTCTTTTCAGAGAATATTATTATTATTATTTGAAACATCTTTAATGTTTATTTGTTTCTGAGAGGGGGGGAGGGACAGAGAGAGAGGGAGACACAGAATCTGAAGCAGGTTCTAGGCTGCCAGCTGTCAGCACAGAGCCCGATGTGGGGCTTGAAGTCACGAACTGCGAGATCATGACCAGAGCCAAAGTTGGAGGCTTCACTAACTGAGCCACCCAGGCGCCCCTCAGGGAATATTATTGTAATATGTCCCCTAAGCCCCAAGATCAGATGCATTGTCATCTCTTCCTCGTGGATTTGTCCTGACTGATGCTGGTCTCCCGGCGGGAGAATTAAATATGGGAGGGTCCCCAAGGGGAATTTTACCCACTTTTAATTATCTTCTTGTCTATGAATCCTGATTTAAATAAGTGTCTCCTGAGTAATATTAAAGCATTTAACATCCTGGTATTTGTTACAGTTCACATTTTGAGAAAAAACTAAGTCACAAATCAGGATTAGTCTGACTCTTTCACAGTGTCTTTGACTTTCGAAAGTAGAATAAGAATATTGGACAAGATGTTTAGGGAGGGGTTTATAGGCGGACATTTTCACCTGCAAATAGTAGTCATACCATCTGAAAGTACCTTGCTTGCCCTTATAAGTATTTATTATGACCAATAATACATAACTGGCATAAATTAGAGTTTAATTATATTCATAAAAAAACTACTTAAACAAAGCACAGCTCTGCTATTTCCTGGTTTATAATATGACTCAAAACACATCTGCTCTCAGACTCGATGATGGGAAGGGGTAGGAGCTGGTTCGAAAGCACGAGGTTTGGCCTGGATTCCAAGTACAATGATGTGATTTTCAGAACATCCCCCTAAGGGTAGAAGGTGAAGCACACATAACAAGGTTGCCTCACCTCTTCCGGTCAGTGATGCCTCCTTACACCTCAACCAGCTGTTACATAGGCTTTCGTTTGTCTCTGGGCCCCTTTCAACAGCCGCCAGCGCTCAGTTGTATGAATGCAGGAAACCCTAAAGCTGGCCTTTTCCTTTCTCTGTTCTCAGTGATGTTTTGCTGGACTATTTCCATTTTTTTAGTTTGCCTCCTAGTTTGTCCTCTGAGCCAGTCGTCTCCAAGATTATCCACTGCAGACAATTCAGGACTGTTTAATAATTTCCCCTGGGGTAGTTCCTCACTGAGCACCCACCCTCCAGGGACCGAGCCAGCCCGCAGGGCTGGGGGGGCACTGTGTCTGCCAACTCCGCAGGGGGAGAGACAGGCACCCTTACCTGTGCGGAGTGAGGCGGGAGGAGGGCGAGTGTCTTTGAGAGGAGGTGACCTGGGCACCTCCACAGAGGGGAAGCCCCTGGGCCATGCACATGCTCCTTTCTGGGATAAGAGATTCACGCTTCCGAAGGAAGGAAGTCAGACAATTCGTTAACATTGGCTGCACGTATTTGCAGGTTTGGCCACTGTCCTTGTCTGTATTTGCAAAGTGTTGCAGAGAAATTGTTGCAGTCTCATGAAGAATGATGGAAAGAATGGAAATAGGTCTTGTTAGAAATAATTAGAAAAGCTTCTGCTTTACAGCCAAGATATCTGCTGATTAGTGATTAGTTTAACAGTTGTTGTGTTTAGTTTTACATACGTGTGTATGGGTGTGCGTGTATGTATACGTGTATGCACACATATATGCACATATTGTGTTCTAGATCATATGTGCATACGTTTGTGTGTGTATATGCACACATGTGCGTGTATGTGTGTTGTAGATTTATGTGTGTACATGTGTGTATATGTGCACATATGTGTGTTGTTGATTATATATGCATGTCTATGTTTGTGTGCATGTATATGCATACATCTGTACACATATATGTGCATGCATATTATGTGTGTTATATATTATATGTGCATGCATTTGTGTATATGTGTGTATGTGCACCTACATCTGCATGTATACATGCATGTTATAGATTATGTGCATGTATACGTGTGTATATAAAATACATGTGTGTGAATGTAAATGTGTACATGTATATATTATATATGTGCATGTATATATTATGTGTGTAACAGATTATATATGGGAGTGTAGATGTGTGTATTGTGTGTGTGCATAAAATGTACAAATGTACATGTAAATATGTGTGTATACATGCATGAATATATTGTATATGTGCACATATATATTACGCCTCTTATAGATTATGTATGTGAATGTGTATATGTGTATATATTATATATGCATACATAANGTACAATGATGTGGTTTTCAGAACATCCCCCTAAGGGTAGAAGGTGAAGCACATATAACAAGGTTGCCTCACCTCTTCCGGTCAGTGATGCATCCTTACACCTCAACCAGCTGTTACATAGGCTTTCGTTTGTCTCTGNAAGAAGAGTGCATATATGTATATGAGTGTGTATAAGCACATGTGTATATTATGAATGTGCACAATATAAAATATACATGTGTACCTGTTTAAACATGTGCCCATCATATATGCGTGTGTAAGTGTAATTCTTACCATAGGAGAAGGTGTAGCATTCAGAGGTGGGAGGAAGGTTTCTCTTCCATTCCCGGAGCCTCTGACCCTCAGCAGCCCCTGAACAGATGTCAGGTCTCTTCTGATACCTTTAATTGCCTCCTTGTTTGCACAGAACAAACGAGGTGTAGTGCTGGGCAGGTGTGCGTGCCCCTGTCTGCGCAAGAGGTGGAGTGGGGCTGGGAGGGGCCAAGAAGAGGGCAAAGGGCGCAGAGGTGGAGGACCAGGGGAGGCAGGCCTGGCGAGAAGCCGGGGCGGGCGCTCCTTCCCGGAGGCAGGGATGGGTGGGCTCCTGGCGGACACTCCCTCCCGCAGGGCGCGGCGCGGGGAGGTGCTGCTGCAGGTGCGTGCTCAGGCCACGTGGGCAGGGATCCACTCAGCACGGATTCTCATCGTTCACTCGGCTCAGCTCGTTTCCAAGCCTCGCCCCCGGGGTGGGGAGAGCTCCCTTCCGCCCCGCCGTCTGCACCCACCTGCGGGTTCGGCCTTCAGGCGCACGACGGGGGTGGGGCAGAGGGCTAGGCCTTTCGTGACAAACGTGCTCAACACTCACCCTTCACAATGGCTGGAATAGTATAGAGCCCTGCGGTTGACTGAATGCTCTGCCCAAGCCCTGGCACACGCCAAGACGTGTTTTCTGGTGCAAGGCTGAAGAGGCTCCCAGGTCATCTCTGGAAGACTTCCGAATGGGATGGACGTCGTAGGGGATGGGTACCTCTAAGGAGAAACTGGATTAGAGGCTGTGTTGACACCCTGACAACCTGGGTGTCCTCAGCACCTGAAGTAAGCCAGACAGCTCGGTGGCTGCCATTTATACCATTTAGGGAATATTTGCATCATTCTCTTCTGCCGGTCACCTTGTTCTTCCCAGCCGCAGTCCATTAGACGTATTGTGAGTAAGGTTCTTTGAAGGTTCAGATGACTTTGAAAGAGCATCTCACAGGAGGAAGAGAGATTATTTTTTAGATACTTTCAGTAGAAGGAGCAAAAAGCAAGCACAATGATAAAGGGCCCAGTTTCAAGGATAATCAGACAGATAGAGATTTTGTATATAACTTTAAAGGATGACTTTTTCAGTATCAAAAGATACAGTTGGGATTCTAGACACGACACAGACAAATGAGGGAAGGCGTAGATACACGGGGTTTAACTCCATCTTGGATTAAGGCGAGTGATATTCTAAGAAATGAAAAGAAAAGTCATGTAAGAAATGAAGAGCAATCAGCCTCATTCTGCACGGAGGGGAATGCTCTCATTACATTCTGACATTTCAAATGGAAGGAGAGCAAGGAGCCTTTCCCAGGCCTCCTGAGGGAAAGGGATGGCTCAGCCTCAGGGGCTGTCAATGTCGAGGAAGCAGCTTTACCTTTAATTTGAGACGGGAAGATGATTTGCTTTTGTTGTGGCTTTTATGGAATTCACCGGTGGTTTTTCAAACGCCGCTGAACATTTTAGAAAGGCAGATTCCTGGGTAAGTACCTAATAGCCCTCACGCACTGCACTGAGATGTGGGGGTGACGCCTACATGTTTGGAGTTTAGTAAGCAGAGTCCTGGGTAGCGATCGGCGCACGGAGACACTTATGTCTCAGGTTTGGGATTTGTCAGATGTGCTATCCTGACCAGCTCTTTAAGTTGCAGTCGGTCTTCTTGCTGCTGGTCTCTGCAGCCAGGGGTCGGAAGCCGTGGTCAATCGAGAAGGACACTGTCCTTCCCACGTGGACTCCTTCCCTGTGGCTGCCGGTCTCCTCAGCTGGGCCTGGGACCCGCAGGGAGACAGAAGACAGACACCTGTCTCCAGCTACGCACCTGGACGCATTCACCCGCACATCGCCGAGGCCGATTTGGAGGCAGCCGGCGTGCAGGGCCAGACCCACCTCCAGCTAAGAGAGCATCGGCTCTGATGGGCTGAGGTGCTTGATGAGCTGGGAGACAATAGAAAATCCCTGAAGACCGGCAGCCTCTGTCTGTGCGGGCAGACATTCTATTTAATTCTTTTGGGAACAGCCTTAGATAAACGATCGCACTTATGTAAGTGCCCAGTAAGTATTGTCCCCCCAATAACTACTGTGAGCTGTCAGCCTCTCATATTCAAAGCTATGGCTTGACCAACAAGAGAGCCTTGTTGGTGGTTCTGAGGAGACCATGGAATTACTAAAAATGAAAAGGTACATTTTGAATGAACTGCAAACACAGATAGGAACAAACAGAAAATATGCCAGAGTCATGTGTATTACCTGTGCTCTATGGACGTTGACACATCACGGATCTTATCAGTGCTGCTGGGCTCGAGTTCCATCCTCAGCTTGGCACTTAGTAGAAACTTCCTGAACCGCCATGAAATGGGATATCCAGAGGGTATTATTCATTTGGGGAAGTAGAGAGAGGTTCTTATTGTCTTAGAAAGAAAAGACGATGTGTTCTGTTCTATTTGTAGGTATAATTATGCCTAGATTGTTTTTGATTAAATCATCGGGGGATGGAATCTCTCAGCGCTAATGGATAAGAGGATTGATAGCAGATGATCTGTTAATACAAGTGAGCAAATCTCTCGTGTGCTCTGTGGGCCCAGCAGTAAACAGCTTTAATATGTAGCCCTGCCTCCCTGTACAACACCTGTTGTCAGATTCTACCTGCGCTGTTTTGTGTCTGGATGGACCAGGTACAGCCAGAGCCATGTCACTGGGACACAGTGTCGAGGCCCAGGGAGGTTACGTCGGTTTCCGTAGGCTGCACGGCCGGTCATGGCGGCTGGCAGTCCCAGGTGCTTGCGTGGTCCACGGAGCCCCGTGATGGTGAGCTGAGCCCCATCTCCTGCCCCTCCCGGCGCTGTGGGTGCCCTGGCCTCACCCTGAGAGCCCACCCTCCTCTGGCAGCTCTACGTCCACCCGGTTGTAGAATGCTTGGTTTCTGACCCATTTCTGCGATGCTTGTGTCTGCATGTGCGCTTGCTGCCCACCGAGTGGGTGGCTTGCTGCTGCCATCTGGCTGGCCTGGGATTTAATTCACGGTGCGGGTGGGGGCCGCGTCTCGGCGCGGGTGGATGGCATGTCCTGGTGCGGGAGCAGCCCGCAGGGCAGTGCGGAGAGGAGGGCACAGGGCGTGAGGTGGCAGGGTCACTTGTGGTGTGACAGTGACGCCCTCGCGTCAGAACTGCCTCCTGGGTCCTGCCCTGGCCCTGCGTGAGGGCGTGAGGATGAGCGCCCTGTGTTCTGTCGTTTCTTCCTTCTGCCTCCGTCTTCCCAGCCCCCCTTCCCCTTATCCGTCTGTTCTGTCGGGACTAGCTCTGTGCAGAAGGGAAGACAGACGGTGCTGTCAGGGAATCTTGGCGCCCTGGCGGGGAGGTCGGGGAAGGTGCGTCCTTACTTGGGTGGGTGGGGGTGGCTGGGGCTGCAGACTTCCATGTTTCCTCTCCACAAATTCAAGCAGCCTGGGCTCCGTCTGAGGAAGAAGATTCCTAACCTTCAGGCAAGGGGCTCCTGGTCTGCATCTCTCATGTCCTCCAGATTCCGTGGCTCTGCGCGGGGTGGGCTGTTGGCGCCTTGACCTTGGAGCTGGGGCTGCCAGGCTGGGGAGATGTCCTCGCGTTTGTTTAGAGGGCTGAGTGACCATTGTCTTGTGGGGCCTTGATCGCCCACCCAAGTGGTGTACAGGCGGCCCTGGGAGATGGGGTAGGTGGTTACTGACTGGACAGACTTCGTAAGCTGTTCTTTCCCTGTGTCTGAGCATTCAGAGCACGTCCTTGGGGTCACCTGGCCCGGCTTTGGGCTCTAACTTGGCATCGGCTCTGGAACGCCAGGCATCTGTTTTGACCTTTCTGCACCTCAGCCCCCTTGCCTAGGAGCCGTGATCCTGACAGGCTCTGTCCACACCCACGGCTGAGGGTCAGGCAGAGACACTCCCAGCCACGCACCACTGCCCCAGGGCTGCTGTGGCCATGGGGCGATCAGGGCCATGCTCCGTTCCTGGGCAACCATTTCTTCCAGGAGGGGCTGCCTTTTAAGGAAGGGGCCAGCCGATCGTGTTGTATTTTAGTTTAAAAAATATTGAGATCAGCATCGTCTGTTTGAAGCCGTAGAGATAGAGTTTCCAGCTAATCACAGTGTTAACTATCTAGTTGTTGCCTTTCAAACACGTACCAAACCAGCTGCCTTGAAACACAGGAAAAGTGGTTCCTGGGCTCGACCCCAGCCCTTCAGGTGTGTGCCCACGGAGACGGTAACGGGCTGGCACATGAAGCGGGTACAGATGGGAAGCAGGAGGGAAGGCTCGTCTTGCATTGAGGAGTAACGCCTTCCTCCTTCCCTCCTGCGTTGAGGCCCTTAATCGGGCCTGGCTTTCTTCCATCAGCTGCTTGGCACAGACCTCCAAGGAAGCACGTGGGGCCTGCCTGTACCCCCAGCTGTTTTCAGATTTAGGGGCAGCACGGGAAGGGTGAAGGTAGATGCAAGCTAAAAGTGGGGCTTATCAACCCACAGATAGAAACAGAGATGGCTTTCCGGAATGCACCAGTGTGTTGGGGTCTTCAACTCACCAAAGTTGAACGAGGAGAAATAAAGAAATACACCGTCCGTCGCGGCAGTCATTCAGAGAGGGGTCAAGGGCTCATCCGAGCTACCCGCTGGTGAACCCGTCTTTGCGTGTGCTGTTGGCTTCAGAGCCTTAAAACCTGGTAGGTTTTAAGGTGACAGTGTTTAATCTCTGCACATTTATATTTCCACGATCCGAAACACACAGCCCTCAATCCACATGCCTTTCACGTATGTGGTAAAGTTCTTCCCGGAAGGCCCTGGACAAGTTTTGAACAAAACCGTTATATGAAGTAATGGCAGATTTAGCATCCATTTGATTCCATGGTGATAACAAAATTTTCTTAGAGCATGTTTTAAAACTCTGGAACATTCTTTGCCTGTTGTGATTGATGCATTGCTTGTCTTTTCTTCTTCTAGACTGCACAGACAGTTCTGGTGGTGGTTGTGGTCTTTGGGATCTCCTGGTTGCCACACCACGTCATCAATCTCTGGGCCGAGTTTGGGGTCTTCCCGCTGACCCCTGCCTCCTTTCTCTTCAGGATCGCCGCCCACTGTCTGGCCTATAGTAATTCCTCGGTGAACCCTATCATATATGCTTTTCTCTCTGAAAATTTTAGGAAGGCCTATAAACAAGTGTTCAAGTGCCACGTGCGCAATGAGTCACCTCTTAATGATATGAAAGAAAATAAAAGTCGAATAGACACCCCGCCGTCCACCAATTGCACTCACGTGTGAGAGCGCCAGAACAGGCATGTGGAATCTCCCACAGAACACGGTACCACGATGGGTTAGCAAGCCTACAACTTCTTATGCTAATGACAACTCACATCATGTTAATTCCACTTGTTTTGAAAAAGTACTTTGGTCCCTTTAGGAAATCTCTAGGTCTAGTAAAGATTATTTCTGAATTTTATTTCAAAAAACCAAAAGAAAATGCTATGTAGTTTTATACCTTTACAGAAATGAAAGGTTAATAGAATTCCATCCTTATGTTCAATTTTTCATAGAACAAGGATAAGACCTAGAAAAATGGTCAGGAATACTGGTGATCTACATTTTGAAGCCAATTTATTTAGGGAAAAAACACATGTATATGTTAATTCTTCAATTTTAACAAAAGAGGTAATATTGTGAGGTATGTGTTTTAAAATATGATCATGGACACAAGATGAAAGTTTTACCTGAATTTCATTTTTTGTGGCCATTTGTGCAGAGACACATCCATGTAATGGACATGAGACTTTTGCCAAGTTGGTTTGCACCGGCCTCATTTGCCCCCAACTGTGAATAGAGAACAGAGTTTCTGGAGATGAGCTGCACCTGTCTGTGGTCATGAGGGTCCATTAACTTCATCTCTGGGGTCCAGCGCAGTGGCGACTCAGAGCGGCAGATGTTGGCGTGGTTGCTTGAAACTGTTCTGAGACATAGGCTTTGTAGAGTTAACTAAAAAAAAAAAAAAAAAAAAATCAGGAAAAACGCCAAGTGCAACTATTCTAATAGTAGAAGCTTCAAGTGAGATTCAAGAAGGAAAGTGGTCATTAAAGTTTTACAAATACATCGCCAGGGTGTTTCGCATGCCTCGAATGGAACTGAGCCCAAAGAGAGTAAAAAAAAAAAATGTCAGTGAGGATGATGTGTGGATAACAGTTTATATGGGGCCAGGGATAAGTCAGAATTCAGTAAGCCACATGGTAGTGGCCATGGCACATGCAGAAAGCATACTCAACATGTGATTCAGATAACGTTAGAAAAGGAATCTTCTGGTAGGTGTACCCAGGGTTATATGTTATACAAACAAATGCTTTTTTCATTAAATTTGTACTAATGTTAAATTCACATTTACCCCCAATATCACTTCCTCTGGATACATTCGAGATTAAAACCATCACAAGCTGAATTTCAAATGCACTTTTCATGACAATTTCATATTTATTCATGGGTAGAATGGGAAAAAAAACAGGATGAAAGATTGAATTATCCTACCTTAGAACGGTAGTTTTCAGACTCTAAGACTTTGTTATATTTTGGGAGAATACAAAATTGAGAAGACTTTTTAAAAAAGGATTTAGTGTAATGCGCACCTATGTCAAATCAAGATTCCATATGAAATATCAAATTTTCAATTAAAAAACTCAATATAAGTCTCTGCATGTTAAATTTTCTAGCTGATGAATTCAGTGTCACTAACTCTACCCCTCCAGCAGACAGTATTCACATTTGCTGCACTACAACTGAGTCTCTAGCCAGAATAGGAGAAAATTCTTCGAAAGGATGGGGAATCACAAGCTTTTGTGTTTGGGGAAAGAAGTTGCATGTGTGTGTATGCAAGTGTTTTAAAGAAGAGCATTAAGTCCTTTGCATGGAAGATTCTTTGCACTTTATTCAAATATCGCAGCAGAAACATTGTACCCTGACGATGATACCTCATGTGTTTGTGGAACTTGAAGTTGCCATTGAACTCACACAACCGTACAAAGAGGTGCTTCCCGCTCACCTTTGGACTTGCACGGTTGACAAAGGCTTCCCGCACCCTGGCCGTTCCTTTGTTTTCTTCTTGTGATTCCTCTACACGTGGAAGGATTAGAAGACATGCAGTACCAAATGCTACTATTTTCTAAGGAGCATGTGGAAGATGTGCTTCAACAGGATGTATTTACATACCCACATATATTCCCTTGGACCTTCCCATTTGTGGTTGGCATGACAGAAGCCCGAGGCTTAGCGCCAGAGTCGCGGCCAGCACTGCAAAACCTCTGATCTGCTGAGCGTACATACAGACCAGGTAGAGAGGGTGTTCTTCCTGCCCGTCGTCATCTAAGGGTGGCCCACTGGTGTAACCAACTTTGAGACTGATGATGACTTAGGTCCTGCAAAGATCAGAACCTCTGTGAGGATGTCTGCGTGAGCAGTTCCAGAAGGACCTTAACAGGCTTCAGGTGCCCAGAGAAGCATCCGATGTCTTGCATTGACCAAGTGTGTGCTTCCTTGGTGGTTGTTTTTCTAATATATAATTAATGCCACCACTTCAGAAGCACCTATGGCTCCTTCTTTAAATAAAGAAGGCTTCCCCCAATACACACGTTTTCTTGCAGCAGCCAGACTAAAGGAGAAATCCTGTGTTTGCCTTTGAAGTTGGGCACCTTGAAAACCATGTTTTTCAGTGAGCTTCAAAGAGAATTGATGGTTTTCTCTTTAGATTTGGCTGCCTCCGTACCACAAGGCGGCTGTTATCTTTTCTGGGCTTTTGGTTTTCACATTTGGACACTGGCTCTGGAATATTTAAATGGCCCAAATGCTGGCTGCTTCATACAGATGGGGACCAATTTCAATCTCCTGCTGATAAATATGGTGATGTGGTTGGAATGACTTTCTCATCCCGCATCCCCCGAGATATCTTAACTAGATGTTCTCTGCCATTCTGACCATGTGTGTGCTCAGCAATGTGGGGACAGAGGCCATTTGCCGAATATTTTAGGTAAATATTTTTGCTTTTAATGAAATTGCTCTATGCACACATTAGGAGTAAAACAGTCATTTCCTTCTCTTCCTCCATCCACACCCTCTAATGCTTTTCTCAAAATGTGCTTCCATCCTGAGTTTCTCACTCTAATATCTACCCTGGTGAAATCCTTCCTTTGACTCAGATGTGATGAGCTACATGAACAACTGTGTGAGTCACTTGTGAGTCGACTGTAACTTGCAGCCCTGAGGATGATTGCATTTACTCAGCACCTCAGACGTGTGGAGACAGTGCAGTAATAGTCTGCGCATTAGCGGAAACCCGAGGTCAGGCTTTTTCTGAGCAGGAGAGAATAACTTAGCGAGGCTTCCATTTCCTCTCCACAGATGCCGCGGATGCTTGCGAGTCCCAAAACGCTCGTGTTGAAGCAGCATTGCGTTAAATAAAACCATATACAGCTTCACCATGTTCTTGCCTAAAAGAATTTATTAAATGCATATATATAAACTACATAGTCCTGTAATGGGGTCACTATATCAATGTGGCTACTTCCACTGGACACTTATCTTCCGAACTTCATAAATTGTGATCTACACAGACTGCAGGTATCTCCGAGGTTTTAAATTTCTAAGTGGCTTTCTACATAAGGCAATCCTATTCTTCTTGGCCGTTAGGAAGTGCTGCCTATTATACTATTTGTCAAGTATGTGTTACTGACTTGTTTATTTAAAAAAGCCATCTCTGCAAAGAGTACATGGCCCAAAATGCCGATGGCCACCTGTTGTCTTAGAAAAAATGACAGAATGGCAATTATATTTCAATTTATAACGTTCTTTGATTTTTCTCTTTTAGAAGAGGGAAAGTTGGGCCTGAAGAACAAGCGAGCAGACCGACAGAGTCAGTGGTGTGGGCTGTGTCTGCGGAAG
The DNA here is from genome assembly GCF_008692635.1 of Crocuta crocuta. NCBI lineage: Eukaryota > Metazoa > Chordata > Mammalia > Carnivora > Hyaenidae > Crocuta > Crocuta crocuta. The sequence goes on from NW_027527956.1 coordinate 6,951,656, forward strand.
GCCGGCTCGTCTGGGGAGGGCGTCGAGTGTGTTTACCATCCTTGGCTTTGCAGGTTCACTCAGTCACCTTTGTAACTCCGGCTGCCCTGCTGGGACCCTGGCGCGGGCACATCTACTCGATTGGGCGCCATCTTTAGGAACATGAGCAGGCGCTGGGCATTTGCGCCTCTGCTGGGAGCGCTGCTACTCACGGCTGGCTCCCGGGCTGGCGCTCAGCACACGCGCCTCCAGAACTCGGGTTGTGTCCTGGGCGCAGCTGCAGCAGGAGCGTCCATCCTAGGGCGTGGGGAGGAAGATCGTAGCTCTGTGTACACTGCGGAGGTAACCTCAGTGGGACTCGCTTTGTCTGTTCTGACGTTGGCTAATTTTCCTCTTTTGGAGCAACTGCATGGAGAACTGATTTCACAGTGAAGGGTTTTGATGTCACTTTGGGGGTGGAAAGCCTCATCCTTTCTGCTGGTGAACAGATCTCTGGATTACCTGTATGTATGTTGTGCGAGTGCAGAATTTCAGTGTTAAGGAGGTCAAAACAAAGATCACCAGCTGCTGGAATCGATTGGAACCAGGATCCACCATTCAGAGTCTTTACTCGCAGGCAGTGGTGATCAGTAAGGTCACCTATAGACGGGGATGAACCTCGTGGTCCACTCTGGGTTTCCTGTGGGACACCCCTCACTATATACAGCGCCTGACTTCAAAGGATTGAATACTGACTGTTAAAACTGAACCTATTTTTGTGTGTTTGTTCTCAAGACCACTGTGGATGTATTAAGCTCCTTTTCCCCCTGTGGTGAGCTTGTTTCCGGCAGTCAAGGTAATATGCCGTCCAGTGGGTGAAAATGGGATGGTCTCGGGCGGGGGCTGGTGAGGAACAGGCAGCACTTTACAGTGTGGTGAGCAAGCTTTCTGAAGGGCAGTAGGGCCACGCCTCCAGGACCTGGAAGGGACGGTGAGGCCACGCCTCCGGAAGGGCAGTGAGGCCACCCTCCAGGGGCTGGAAGGGGCGGTGAGGCCACGCCTCCAGGCTCAGAAAGGGCCCTGGAGGCCAATTTTGGGCCGAATGGTTTATGTGTGTGGGGCAAGGAGCACACGCTGCTGCCATTGCTGATGTGACAGGTGACATGAGAAGCCTGGCTGTGACGGGACCTGTCCCTAGGAGAAAATCCGTGGTCGCCCACTCATGGAGCGGAGTACCAGTGGTGAAACGGGAGCCTTCAGGATGTAACGGGCTGTGTCTTGAATGTTCATGAAAAGGCAGAGCATCACCTGGGTGTTGGTTGTAGAGCCCGCTCCTTGGGGACCACGGATGGCTAGATCTTTGGGGTGTACGTGGAGGCGGGAGAGTGGGGACCCCGGGTGGGGGGCAGGTGCCAGGTTCATCCTCTGCTGTTCAGCCACAGGGCGTCTGCTTCCTCTGCCCTTGGATTTCCTCCTCACGGTTAACTGGCAGTTAGAAACAGCTAATCCGAGGCACATTGTGTTGGATTTTTTGGGCCACGCCTCCACTCACCGTATTACTTATGCATGTGACCTTTTCTGTACCCCCTGCTCCCTTCTTAAGGCCAATCGTATTTCTGTGCTGCGATCCTCTAAATTTTGTCATCGTTGAGGGATCCCTGAATGACCTAAGTCCTACACTTTTCATATCTTCATTGTTTGGCTGGACTCATGAACTTTCCCTGGCTATTCTATCTGTATTTCTCCCGTTGACAGTAAAATGTCAGAAACACAAGCTTTAATAGAAAAATTACTTTTGTAAGGATCACAGAGGACCAGTTTCTTCAGAGAATCGAAGGGCAGTAGAGCAGGCCCGTGGGCATGTCAGTCCTGAGTGCCCTCTGTTGGGTACTGGCTCTGGTGATGTCACAGCCCCAAGAGCCCGTGTCCTGTGAGCAGCTGTCACAGCAGACGGGGGTCAGGAGGTGAGCACTTGGCCGTGGCTGCAGCACGTCTTCCACACACTCTGTCTGGTTGTTCAGGATGAGTCTTCCCGACCTACCCAGCCCCTCCCTGCATCCACTTTGCAAGAGCTCTGACCAGGCAAATGGACTTTCTATGATCCCTGGTCTAGAAACAGCTCTTTCTGACCTGTCACAAGCAAAGATGAAACATAGGTGAGCACCTTGGGGCACAGAATGGCCAAAGTGAAAGTCTCAGAATGGACGTCTCACCATTTGACCCGCTATTGTAGGTACCGCTAGTTAAACAGTCTCCATTTAGAAACCACAGAAGTCTGGGAAAGCAGAAGCATGGGTGGGGGTCCATGCTGATTTTCAGTGGAAACTTTCCACTCTTGTTGAAGAGAAAAATCAGTGTAAACATGCAACTGTGACCCATTTCATCTAACTCTAAGAGAAACTATTGATGACAATAGAAATCTCGTGTCAATTTCCCATTAAAGAGATTGTTGCTGGTGTGTAGGCATAGATAAGTGTGTTGCAATAATGGGGCTCAGGGTCAGGCAACACAGTGAGGTGGGTAGTGTCCTTAGGCACATGTGTCCTCTTTATTCTCAGAGCCTCAAGGTTCCATGAAGAACTTTACATGGAAGATACTTACTGAGTGAGTGAGCAGATGCCTAGTTTGTGATATTTTCAAAATAGAGCTAGGTAGCATGAAAAAAAATTAAATTTAATAATCCTCTCAATATTAAATCAGATTATAATTTGGGAATATTTACAAATTGGAAATGGATACATAAATATTGTTTTCCATATGTCGATTTTCTGAGAGTTATGCTTTATGGCCATATATTTCATGAAGCCAGAAGATTTGACACTGAGGGATAGAAATGCCAAGTTTTTGTGAACGTCATTGGCAAATCTTTTAATTTGTCAAGTTATATGTGCACAGGAGAGCTGTGCATTACTGAGAAGGTAATGGACATTAGGTTTGGTTTAATCCTGTGGGTAAATTGCTGTTGGAAATGCTGTCTTTGGTATTCTCACATATGAAAGAGAATGTGAAAGGGATGAACAAGTCTAAATGGAAACACATTTGAATGAGCACGGAATTCTGCAGAAGGTGCGGATGATGCTCTGAACTCACCTTAGGGCCATGATGCTCTGGGCTCACCCTAGGACCATGGATCTCAGAATTTACCAAGTATCTGAATTAGCTGAAGAGCTTATTAACACAGATAACTGGGCCTCCCCTCCGGAATTTCCAGTTCAGTACATTTGGGGTAAAGTACCAAGATTTGTATTTCGTACAGGCTCTTTGGTGATATTGCTGCTGTGAGTCCAGGGACCACATTTCAGACCTACTTCCCTACACTGTTGGGTTGGAGATGGAGCCTGGCATTTTTCAAAGCCCCTGGCATGATGCCAGAGGTAAGAACCGTTCAAGCTGGGTGGCTGGCCCTCCGTAAGCCAAAACTTCTGTGGTTCTATGAAAAAGCAGTTGCTTATGTGAGATCTAAATCATTCAGATTTCATTGTTTACATTGATCCAATTCATGAAATATCTGCTCAACTATTAGATTAGCCTATCTGCAGAAAGTTATATATTTTCAAGGTGTGATGGAGTTTGATGACTTACATGTAAGGATTTCGGAGATCATCATATTTTTCCCTTAAAAAAACCCCCAAAGACCCCCAAAACCAAAAATAGCTTGGTGGAAAAGAGCACCTGTACTTTAACTTTGTCCCCTCCCCCAATATAGAGAGGTGTGAATACAGCATTCCAGTTGTTACATGTGAATTTTTGAACTCAATGTTTAAATGAAATATATGCATGTCTTTTTGTGCAGCTGCTGATTTTAACAGCATTATTATCTCTAAGAGATAAATGTAACTTCTCTGTGTGTCAAGCTTTTAATTAACTATCTCCTGATAACGTAGTAGTATGGATAAGGAAGAAAATATGTATTTATTAACTTTTTTTAAAATTTTACCAACGTGATTGCTTAAACGCTGCTGTGTAAATAATGATGAGCATAGATCTTCTCATACCAGATGCTGTTTCAACTACTCTCTGAAGTGCGTTTCTCTGAAATTTGTCTTATCACCTATAAATTTAGCATGAATAGCATGAGTTTAGCACGAACACCAGTAAACTCATGAAGCCAAACACCAAAAATTAAGAGTTTGTATTAATCCATGTAGGACCAAATGCAGACATCCTGAATCACTCTGTGTTCTGTATGAAGTCTGGTGAATGTGTGATTTGAACCAATTTCTTGAACTGAAAATAAAATATATTCCTTAAAGTATTCTTACTTACCAGTATGCTATTTTCACAAAGTAATGGCACTATTTTGCAAGGCATTTCTATAATGCCTGATACAAAGTTGTTGAATTATATTAGTTTCATTCTTATGGGGAGAGCTGTCGTGGAGACGATGGAGAACTCATGCTCTTGTGGAGACGACAGAAGAGTCGTGCTGGAAAACTGACAACTATGTGCATAAATGCTTTCTTCCCTCTTTCCCTCTTCCTTCAGGGTCTCCTTCCTCTTCTTCTCTTTCCCTTTCTCTCTCTCTCTCTTTTAAGTTTATTTTTTCATTTTGAGTGGGGGGAGGGTCAGAGAGAGAGAGAGAGAGACTGAGAATCCCAAGCAGGATCTGTGCTATCCAGCATGGAGCCTGATGTGAGGCCTGAACTCTTGAACTATGAGATCATGACCTGAGCTGAAATCAAGAGCCAGATGCTCAACCGACTGAACTACCCAGGCACGCCCTTTTCTCTGTTTTTAAAAAGAATACATGTCTCTTGTTTTTGTAAAAATGAGGCCAAGATTACTACAAGAAATTATAAAGAAAAAATAACCATGATTAACATCTTCTATATGTCATTCAAGACATCCCTTCAATGGGTATACATAATAGCAAAGGATGAAAAGAAAAGATGGAGGGAGGGAGAAGGAATTTCAGAAAAATTGGATAATAATATGCATATTATTTATAAATACATTTATTAACTTTAAAATTAATTTAATTAGAAACATACCAAATAAAGTGAAATAGAAAGAAATTTTAAATGGTTGGTCAACATAAGATAAAAACAAAGATTATGTAAGGTTAACGGGACTTGGAGCCAAATTTGTAACTATAAATACACTTTGCTTCAGATAGTATCAAATTTTCTTTCTCATAGAGAAGGATTTTTTAAAATCTGAATTCTGTATTTCAGTTGATATATTGTTTATCAGCAGTGTTTTCTTTTAAGTTCTCTTATGAACTCTTTATTCGGATTCATCTTGTCAAGTAGTATTTTGTTCTGCAAAGGATCTCAAAGGCGCTGTATTCCTGAGTTATTACATGTTGTAGAAGATTCATTTGTTGTCTTAACATCTAGGAAAAAAGTCAAATAAGAAATTATTTAATTGGACTTAATTTGCAGCTCAGAATTTTGATAATGCTGGGAAGAAGTTGGAAAGTAAACTGATTTTCCCCCTTTTGGATAATTAGCTCTTTTTCCCCTTTGGATGCCGACTTGCCTTTTAAATTTATTGAGGCCTGGTATTTTCAACTGAATGGGTGTTTTCATCACCCTCTAATGCCTGAGTATTCTTCACAAATTGAATTAAGATTCCACAGAACTGAGAAGGATATTTATACTTCCACTGATTCATAGTTGCCACTGATTTCCAACATTTTGGAGTGTAAGGATTTTTGAAACAAACAATCAGACTTTTATATGAGGCCAATTGTGTTTTTAATATCTATTAACAGAGAAAAGGCAAAATGAAAAAAAAAGGGATAGAAAAAACTGCAGACTAATATCTCTCATTAATATAGACGCACAATCCTCAACAAAATATAGGCAAATATCCAGCAATGTTTAAAGGGAATTATACACCGTGACCAAGTAGGGTTTATTCCAGAAATGGAAGGCTGGATTAGCCAGCAAAAACCAGTCACTATAATCTACCATATTAGAAGACTAATTTAAAAAAAATTATAGGATCATAACTGACATAGAAAAAGCATTTGAGACAATTTAACACCCATTTATAATTCAAAATTCTCAGCCAGCTAAAAACAGGGGAACTTCTTCAACTTGGTAAATAATATTTACATTAAACCTTACCGCTTCCATCATACTTAATAGTGAAAGACTGAATGCTTTCCCCATCAAATCAGGAATAAGACAAGGATGTCCATTCTTATTCAGCATAGCATGGAAATTCTAGCCACTGCAAGGAAAGTAAGGGGGGAAGACACATAACATCAGAAAGGTAGGCTCAAACTGTATTTGCAGCCAATATGATTGTCTACCTAGAAAAATCCCGAAGAATCTACCAGAAATTGTTTGAACTAATGGGTGATGTAAGCAAGGTCACGGATACAAGATAAATACACACAATACAAAATGAAAAACTGCTACAGTGAATCAGTTGCACATTTAAATGATTTATATTTTATTTATTCCAGCACAATTTACATGCATTTGCATGCATTACCAGTCCACAGAGTGAGGTATAACTTGTTCAGTCTACTGACAATGCTCTTTCAGACTTTTGGAGAAACTTCAGAGCTCCCTACATCAAAGTATGGGACCTGTGGGGCGGCTGGGTAGCTCAGTCGGTTGAGCATCTGACTTGGGCTCAGGCCATGATCTCGCGATTCATGGGTTCAAGCCCCATGTCAGGCTCTGTGCTGACAGCTCAGAGCCAGGAGCCTGCTTCGGGTTCTGTGTCTCCCTCTCTCTCCCTGCCCCTTCCCTGCTCACACTGTCTCTCTCTCTCTCTGCCTCTGTCTCTGTCTCTCTCTCTCAAAACTAAATAAAACATTAAAAAAAATAAAAAAACAAAACAACAACAAAAAAAACCACACAAAGTATGGGACTTGTTTGTCCCCCTAAGATGAGATTCTTGGTGATGGTCAGGAGCTTTTAAACATCCAAGCACGGTCCCCAGATTCATCCAGTTTGGTCTCCCTGTTCTGTCCTGTTTCCTTTGCGCTTTCTTGTCACAATTATAATTTTGTGGGACACTGAGGTGAAATCTGTCCTGAGTCCAAGAATGCTTTTCAATGTTGTTTGCTCTGTAGTAAATCCTTATGGCCAAATCTGGGGAGCTCTGGAGGGCTGCATAGTACCTTCATTTTCCTTTTTACCTGACAAATAGTGATTATTTTATGCAGTAAGAAGACACTTCATATTTTCTTTAGGTTACATACACAAATTTGCTGATTATCCCTAAAATACAAGAGAAAGATCTTGGCTCTTAGGAGTTGTTTCCACTGTCAAGATAATTTTTAAAACAAACACAAAGAATTACTGTAATTATATGTGGTATAAATAACATTAGTGAGCCATTTATGGTCCTTTAAGCAAAAAATATTATAAAAGTTAATTGTCTTGGTAGCTAAAAGAAAATTGTCTTCAATAAAAACCATCTGAAAATGCATATTCCAATTAGCATTTTCCTTAGGTATAGGTACTACTCTATGGCATAGTAAAATTTCATTAAAAACTGGGAAACTTTCCAGTGGTAATGAGATCCTGTAAATACTTACACATGAGGCATAGGAGTCGAAATCGTAAATCTAGGCCCATCCACCCGTGAGACTGCACTGCAGGAAGACATCTTCTCTGTTCCATTTTTCTGGCATCACAACATTTCACCCCTCTTGACAATATCATCTGAGTCCCCCAGGACTTGGCAAGTTCTTTGGGTCAGGTATTCTCTGTCTTAGGCTATTCAGGTCACTATCATAAAACACGGCAGACTGGGTGGCTTATAGACAACAGACATGCATTTCTCATAGTTCTAAAGGATGAAGTCCAAGTTCAAGTCACTGGTAGATTTGGCGTCTGATGAGGACCCACTTCCTGGCTCATAGACTGCTATCTTCTCGCCGTGTCTGCACACAGCAGAAGGGGCAAGGGAACTCTCTGGAGCCTCTAGTATAAGGGTGTTAATCCCGTATGTAAGAGGTCCATTCTCATGAGCCAGTCACCCCCAAATGCCCCATCCTCCTTGATGAGCAGGGCCTGGCATGCCATGGTTTGCGCTCCCACAAACTTGCAGCTGTCCAGACGTAATTTGCCCTCTCAGCTGTCTTTCCTCCCATGCCTGCAACCCAGCACAGCATCCGGGTGAACTCAGAACCATTCCTCCGCTCATCCAAGACCCTCTTGGATGCAATGATAAGATGAGAGAGAGAGAAAGGACTCTCTGCCTGTACCTCCCACCCCTGACATCTGTGACCTCTTTTCTGTAAGTGATAGATTTCGGATGGATGTAGGTGGCTAACACTCTTTTCTTTGCTCCTACCCCTTTAGTAACCATGACACTGGGGTTTCCCTGGGGCAGTGAAGGGGAGGTGAGCTCTCCGGTCTGGGAGCCCGTGAGTCCAGGACATTGTTCCTATAGAGATGCTGTAGCCCAAGCCCGCTAAATTCATGTCCAGCTCTAAGATTATATGCCAGAAACATGTTAACAGATAATCCTTTGCAGGTGGTGGTCTTTTTCTATGGCCACATCTCCCCTGAGGAGCCCATTACTAAGTTTTAAAGTTCTCGTTATGCTTAAACGTCTCATTTTCTCTTACGGGGTTACATAACTATGATTTGAGTGTGTTCGAGAAATGCGAGAAGAGAAAATTCTTGTTGACACTTGAAATAGAGTTGCTTCGACATACATAAGCTCTGCCTCCGCAGCCCACCTTAATTAGGGGATGTGTGTCACCGTCTCTCACCTAGGCATCTTGCGTGCCTGCACTGAAAATGGCAGAGTGGGGACTGCCAAAGATCCGCCCCTCCTTCAAAGCCATGAAAAACCTGGCAAGAACAGAGAATCAAGTTTTTCAGAATCAGACTATTGAACGTCAAAACGGAGAGCAGCAAGAGAGATGTAGGTGATCCTCAGCATGGTTAGTAGCTGATTTCTGGTCAAAACCATCAAAGTCAGGAGGCAGCAGGATGCCCTGTTCAGAATGTTGACATTTAAGAAATCCTGTCAGCCAGGAGTTCTGTCAACCAGGAATTCTCTGTCTAAGAAGGGGGATGATGGACATGGAGGAGGACATTTATGGGGACGAGCACTGGGTGTTATATGTAAACCAAGTTGACAATAAACTATTTAAAAAAAATGAAGGAGAAATTAAGGCATCCCCTGATAAACCAAAATTGAGATAGTTTGTTGCCAATGGAACTTTCCTACAAGGAATAGTAAAGGGAGTCCCTTGGGCTGAAGTGAGAGACCCTAAAAAGTAACTCAAAGCTGGGTCACGATGCACACTGGGTGTCCATTGTGGGTAGGCAAGATCTGAGAGCCTGGAGGTTGCTGGAGGGTTCAGGAGAGTTTTCAGGGAAAGACAGAGTGGTTCCAAGTGTTAATGCTCTGTGGTCTGATTTGAATGTTCCCATTTTATTTTTTATTATTATTTATTATTATTATTTTAAAATTTTGTTTTTTAAAAATATTTTTTAATGTTTATTTACTTTTGGGAGAGAGAGAGACAGAATACAAGTGGGGGAGGGGCAGAGAGAGAGGGAGACACGGAATTTGAAGCAGGCTCCAGGCTCTGGGCTGTCCGCACGGAGCCTGATGTGGGGCTTGAACCTGCGGACCACGAGATCGTGACCTGAGCTGAAGTTGGATGCTTAATAAACTAAGCCACCCAGGCACCCCTGAATGTTCCCATTTTAAAGTTCCTTTACCCAAAGTATCTCTTCCCCTCCCCATAGGTCATTCCTTGGTGGCCCACGGAGCCAACATTTATTGGGCACCGTATTACTGATAGCACAGAAGTAGCCAGGGTTCTCATGGGAAACAGAAATGTGTGTGTGCAGGAAGAGAGCCGGCTCACATGATCATGGAGGCTGACAGTCCAGGCTCAGGAGAGCCAGGGACAGTTCTAGTCTCAATCCAGAGGCCCGAGAGCCAGGGGAGAAAGTGCCATGGGACCCAGGGATCCTTTGTTCCAGCTCGAACTTGGGCAGGAAGAGACGGAATTCTCTTACCTGGCCTTCTTGTTCCCTCCAGGCTCTCGGTGCATGCTGAGATGCAGCCCCACAGAAGAGCCGTGTGCTTTCCTCAGTCTACAAGTTCCAGCCTCAATCCTATCTCGTCATGCCCGGGTCATGGTTAACCAATCATCTGGGCGTCCCAGGGCCCCTCAGGTCCATCACAAACAGCCAAGATGACTGTTGTCCAAGATCCTTTGCGTTGAGTGTCTTACAGCATGAGAAATCCATGAAATAGGCTCCACTGCTCACATGTTACGGGAAAATGGACGTTCGCGGAGATAAGGTGATGAGGGTGATGAGCTCATTGTAGTCAGAGCAGAAATGAGTGGCTGATTGAGTCTGAAGCTGTGTGATGCCATGATTTCCAGGATGCCCGGAGGCAGCGGGTACTAACCCGTCAGGGACCAGCCTGCGTTTGCATCTCCGTGGCAGTGGCCGTGCCTGGCCGCACAGGGCCGGGTGCCTGATGACACACACCAGCGGCGAGGCCGTCCAGGGCCTTTGAGCGTGGGAACGGGAGGCTGGACGCACATCCGCAGGGGAGAGCAGCTGGGAGGGCGGCTCTGCCTGGAGAGTCGCAGGGACGGGAGGCCTGAGTCAGAGGCTCGTCTGCAAGGCCGCTGAGGAGGGAAGGCAGAGAACAGGGGCCACAGAGGGACGGACCGGCGGAGGACAGGGGGCTCTGGGCGCAGCCTGCCCGCTGCAGCAGGTCGCTGCCCACACTGCCCGCTGGGAATCCGTGTCCCCACCTCCCTCAGTCTGGCACCAAGGTGCTGACGTTGGTTTAGGAAGAGGGGGCACTCGGCACGCGGTCAAGCCCTCCGCAGCGGGTGTCCTCTGTTAGAGGGCGGGGGCCCAGCACCGAGCTCCCCTTGTCCTTAGGTTAACCCTGGTTGCCCCCCCCCAGAAAAACCCCACTTTTCCAAAGGCATCTGTCCCTCCGAGAAGGTCTTTAGCACCTAAGTTCTCTGCGAAGAAGATCTCTGCAAGGAAAGACCTTAGAAATTTATGGGGATTTTGTTTTGTTTTGTCCTTTCCCTGAAAACTATCAGATCTTTTTAGTTGTTTCTGAAGACATTATATTTTTAAAGTTTATTTATTTATTCTTTAGAGAGGACAGGGGAGGGGAAGAGAGAGAGAGAGAATCCCAAGCAGGCTCCACACTGTCAGCGCAGAGCCCGGTGTGGGGCTTGAACCCACAAACTTTGAGGTCATGACCCAGGCCGGCACCAGGAGTCGGATGCTGAACCGTCTGAGCCTCCTGGGCAGCCCTGAAGACAGTACTTCAGAACAAGCCGGAAGCCTGGGCACCCGGTTCATCACACAGGCTCCCGTTTGCTGCACGCTCAGTGCCCGGCTCCCTCCTGCTCCACTCGGCGCTCACACCGGGGTCCTGAAGCCGCAGGTGCGCCAGGCACCCCGCCGGGTGGGCCCCCTCCCGCGGGTGGTTTAGACGTGGCCTGTGCTCACAGTGGGGCTGCAGCTGGGTTTGCAGAGTGTCCGGCTGCAAACTGCAGTGCAGACACCTCTCTCTGGGGGGCCCACGGGAGCCAAGGCTGGTTAGAGGCCTCCCGGGAGGGTCTGTTACTGCATCCTGCGCCTGCGTCCTGTGCTGAACCACAGCCTCTCTCCTAAAATCTGTCCCCTGGAGCCTCCAGGCCGGGCCCTGCCTTCCTCGTGCAGGTGTCTGCCCTGTGAGTCCGGTGAGTTCAAGTCCATCCCCTGCACCCCACACCCGACACCCCACACAGCACAGTCTTCCAGGGTGGGACCTTGCCGGCCACGATCCTCCTCCAGGCTGCGCTGGGCTGTGTCCCCGTTCTGCGAGCCCCACCCGCCACTCCGCACAGCTGGTCACACTGTGGCCCCCGAGGCAGCATGGGGCCACCCCATAAGCCCCTGCTGCACTTTTGAGGAACCTTGTTAAATGCCCTCTGAGGGTAAGAGTGCATTCGAATGTTCGAGAAAGGCAGGGAGAGCAGTGCAGTGTTCAGCAGCACAGGACTTGTGCTGGGGGACCTCAGCGTACACGCCTCCGCTGGGCTCTGTTTTCTCCTTTGAAGTGGGGGCAGTGAAAGGGGTGCTTGGGGGCTCAGTCAGTGAAGCGGCGGACTTTGGCTCAGGTCATGATCTCATGGTTCATGGGTTCCAGCCCCGCATCGGGCTCTGTGCTGACAGCTCGGAGCCTGGAGCTGCTTCAGATTCTGTGTCTCCCTCTCTCTCTGACCCTCCCCTACTCACACTCTTGTCTCTCTCTCAAAAATAACTGAACACTAAAAAAAAAAAAAAAAAATTAAGTGGTGGCAGTAACAGTGATGACAAATAATATTCCAGGTTTCAGCTGTGATTACCGTCAGCAAAGCCTGCGGACCACGGACTGATACTGTGGCCGTGGTGGCTGTGAGCCGCTTCCTGTTTCACGCACTTGTGTCGTGTAGCATCTTTACTTTAGTCGTAGGTGGAGGCTGTGAGTACTGGTGTATACATGTATACTGTATATGCTTGTTAATGCACTAAACTCATTTTTATTGGCTGTAATAAATAGTTCTTCTACGACTTCTTCCAGAAAAAACTCACTGATTTTACACTTAAAACAGTGAAGGACACAAGAGAAATACCTATCTGGGAAGCCAGCAGGCATACGTTATTTTTATCGAATGGTGCCACAATTAACATCCTATTATTTAGGGAATAGTAATTCTCAAATATGTTGTGTTGAGTCACACTTTTGTTCCAAACCTGCAGTCAACTCACTGAGTTCTTCAAAGGTTTGGGGACTTTTATTTTGATGTCATTTTCAATGCCATGTTTTTGTTATTTTTTAAATGGAAAAATCCATGCATTTTCATCAACTGGAGAGCACTTACAACTGAATGTTCCTCCAGGCGCCAGGAGCTTAAAAATCAATGGTTCTCTTACTAACTTGTGTTTCATACAGTTTGTTCTTGCCACAGACTTGACTCACATGGTGTGGGGTTTGAAGGACCATTGACCCTCATCTTTCTAAGGCTGCTCTTCACAACCTTGGCAGCTGCTGTGCGAGGTTAGGACATGCTTGTGGGTTGTACTTGAAGGTTAGGACACTCTCGTGGGTCATGCTTGGAGGTTAGGACACTCTCTGGCTCATACTTCAAGGTTAAGATTCTCGTGGGTCATGGTTCAAGGTTAAGACTCTCGTGGGCCATGCTTCAAGGTTAGGACACTCTCATTGATCATGCATCGAGGTTAGGACACTCCGATGGGTCATGTTTGGAGGTCAGGACACTCTGTGGTCGTGTTTCGAGCCTGTGGCACACGGCTCACGGCACCAGAGCTGTGCCTTATTTGGCATCGCAGGTGTGTGACTTACCAGCGGAGTCCGTCATTCTCCAAGTGGTATCCCGCTCACAGGCGCTCTCAGGAGGTGCTGTGTGGTTGGTTCACAAGTGAGAACCGCAGCTCTGCTGTGCCAGGGGGAGGCACACCCTGCAGACTCGGACCCTTGGCTTTTCTTCCAGGGCCCGGTGACCTGTGTGAGCCTAGCTTTGTTGTGGGTGACGTGGGGAGATGGAGGCCTACATTCCGTGGCTGTTGTAGGGAGTGCGGGACAAACACACGAGGCCCAAGCAAAGCGATTCAGTCAGTGTTAGGCCTGAGCGAGTCTGTTTGAGAAGTTTGCATGCAGGTTCCTGTGTCTGGGCCGCGCCATCCGGCACCTCCCTCATTGCAGAGAACAACGTAAACGAGTGAGTCCAGGACACATGAGGACAGTGGCAGCCCAGAGCTGTGTCCCGGGCCTCCTGGCTGTGGTGCTGGGACAGCCGTTAGCAGGCGGTCCTGGAGTCCATGCGCGCATTAGCGCAGGGCAGCAACACTCAGCTAGAAGACGTGCAAGCATTGGTAGAAATAAAAAAGGAAACTGCGTGCAGCTAAACCCACGTTATTTAGAGGACTCTTTTAGTTTCAAGAGATAGAAACCTGCTCAGATTCCTTAAGCAGAGGATGGTGGTGATGACAGCAGTAAAAGAAGGTCCTGAAATACAGGCATTTTACCACCAGCTTATCAGGGGAGAGAGGGTGATGGATGCTGGGGCCTGGTGTGCCCTCCCTCTTCTTCTCCCCTTCCTTCCCTTCCCTTCCCTTCCCTTCCGTCCCATTCCTTTTTTTCCTTTCTTAGAGAAAGAGAGACAGAGTGTGAGTGCACGCCCTCAAGCAGGGGAAGGGCAGAGGGAGAGAGAGAATCCCAAGCAGGCTCCACACTCCGTGAGGAGCCGAACTCAGGACTCGATCCCATGAACCATGAAATCATGACCTGAGCTGAAGTCAAGTCAGAAGCCCAACCAACTGAACCACCCAGGTGCCCAGGTTCTCCGTTTATGCTGTTTCTCTGCTTTGCTTCCCTCTCTGGGGCTCCCGTCTCTGTGACGGCATAACGGGTGCCGCTGGTCAGAGGTGTGTAAATCCCAGGTGTAAACAGCCGGGCAGACATGTCTGGGAGACGACGCAGACGGTGGCTCAGTTTTGGGCATGTGTTCAGGGGTGGGGGCACGCCGTGGCCCCTGCAGCCCAGGGACCCTGTGATGGGTCTCCCCGCTGGAAACAGGGCACATGGGGCGTAGCACCAGCCGCGGAGCACTGGGCAGGATTGTCAGAAGGGAACTGGGGACATGATGACTTACAGCTGTGGGCGCTTTCTCTTCCTACTGAATAAATGGGCTTAAAAACAGCAATAGCACATCTTTTTCAATATCCCACTAAGGTGTGTTCTTCCAATCAATAAAGTAGATTTGGAACTCGAATCTGGTAGCTCATTAGCAGACATCCTACTGCCTTGTTAAGCTAAAGAAAGGGGCTAAAAAATCCCTGAGAACTAGTTTTCACTGGTACCCACTTCCATACGTAGACAGCGTACGGCAGATGAAGTTTCATCTTGGTGTTAACTCCACCTGAGGAAACCTACTAACCAGCCGTGAAATCTTAGGGCTGGGCATTAGCATCGTCTGGTCATGTTTCCTCATATCTTGAAACACTGAGGATCAAAAATTTTGTTCAAAGACAGCAGCTAATTTGTTTTTGGCTGTTGGTGAAGTTGTCACCCAAATGCTGGTTGCTACGGGTAGAGAGATAAACGAACCCTTGTGAAATCTGCCCTCCAGGGTGACCGTGCGGGGCGGGGGGGGCGTCTCTGGTGCTGGGAGGACAGTGGTGTCCCAGGACCCAAAGCAGCGGTGACCTGAGGTCTGGGATGGCGCGGAGACCGCATGTGCCATGGAGGGTCACGGTCCTGGGACCCCGACCCGCTGGTGCCTGCCTGGCTGTCGTGAGTGCATGGCGTGAGCGCGAGTGCATTTTCCGTCGTGAGCAGAAATAAAGGGCAGAGACATTGCCATGATGCGAGGCCTTTAACGTTGGGATGGACCAATGGCTTCTGGGTCCCAAACAGTAGAGATTTGCCAGGATATATTTGGAGGGATGGATGTCCAACAGAATGTTCCACCTTGTTAAATTATCTCAGGGCAACGGTGAGACACAGGACGCCATACACAGAAAGCCCTGTCATTATAAGGAATGGCCTGGGCACAGGGGGAGGCAGGGAGGGCAGGTGAAGGCCCCACAGCAGCCAGAGGCCGGCCCTGTGCCTCCCGCCTGCAGAGGGACGGCTCTAAGGCGGAGCCACCAAGTCGGTCCACAGCCCCGAGGGCGGTGGGTGGGATCCCGGCACAGGGAGCTGACTGAGTACAATGGGCGAGAGGCCTAGAGGCCTCCAGTGGCCGCCCCGCCCGACAGGGCCGAGCAGGACTGGGAATTGGGTTCGGAATCTACGGTGACATGGGAGCTCGGGTGTCTGAGGCTGGGAATGCCTGAGGGCACCCCGCGTCCCGGAGGAGGGTCGTGGGGCGGATGAGGCTGTGACACTCCGAGTCACCGTGATGTTGGCCTGTGTGCTGCTGGGTCACCAGCGGCCCCCACCCCCACCCCCCCGCACTGCGGCTCGAACTCACGACCTGAGGTCAAGACTCGTGTGCTCTGACCACTGAGCCAGTCAGGCACCCCTGGAATTTATTTTAATAATGAGATGTAGTCACGTAACTTGATGAGTTTTAAAGTTATTGTCCTAACATTGCTCACTGAACAGTCTACCACCAGCGATTTGTAATGAAGCATTCATCTCATAAGCATTTCCTGGGTCTCTGAGATTTAACGTGCTCACGTCGATGGCCACGGTCTGCTGCAGGTAATCAGATCATACGAATTGGAGAGTAGAGGTTTGGATGACAGCTTTATTTATTTTTTTTAGTGTTTATTTATTTTTGAGAGAGAGAGAAAGAGATGAGGGGCAGAGAGAGAGGGAGACACAGAATCTGAAACAGGCTCCAGGCTCTGAGCTGTCAGCACAGAGCCTGATGCGGGGCTCGAACCCACAAACCATGAGATCATGACCTGAGCCGAAGTCGGATGCTTAACCAACTGAGCCACCAGGCGCCCCTGGATGAGAGCTTGAAACCAAGAGGAGGGTGTCCCACTGCCGCCCCGGGTCAGGGAGAGGGACACGTGCAGTGACTCCCCCTCCTGCCCGGCTCCCCTCCCCCAGCTCCCTTGCCGGAACCTCATCCAACATCCAGTTCCGCATTTGCATTCATAGATCGGTTTGAATTTCCAGCTAACTTTCCGTGTGCACGTGTCTTACTTCGCCGTTTGCAGCCCTCCCTCTGGCTGACTTCCCAGGAGATACGCAGCCTTAGAGGAGGAAACATCAGGAACGCACCGAGCTGAGTAGGAACATGACTGTGACCACCTGAACTTTGTCCAGATGCCGAAACCTTGACATAATTGGAATATTCCGGCCTGGCGTGCACCTCTTAACTGGCTCACGTCTCTGGCCGTCTTGTACTCAAGAGCCCCGTTCTTTTGTGAACGTGAAAACCAGCCTTGGCGCCTGCTCCCTCCTAGCTTTTTCTCTACTCCGCATTCCTCTGTCTACTCAACATGTGGGAACGCTTGGTACCCGCGGAGGCAGTGATGCTCACAGAAGAGCCGAGGCTATGTGGGGCCCCAGGGTCTACGCCCACACGTTGGAGACGGATATGTAAACAAGCGCACACACAGCACCATTGGAGAAATAGATAATTGGAGCTCCAGGACCCGGGGCATTGGTACAGTCTTACAATGTTCCCTGTGCATTATTAAGAATTGATTGAAATGAGGTTGTTTGCTTCTTGTATAATCCACTTTGGTTCTCAAGGGCGGTTTTTCATGAGGTTCGAATTAAATTTTATAATTCCAAGTGGAGTGTTTGAAAAGATTTTTTATTATTACACCGGCAAGTTTTTGCTGTTTCTCATGTGTTCACTGGAAAAAAAAAAAAGCTTTTGGAAACTTTAAAGGGTCAGAGCACCCAATGCCACATTCCACTAATAAGTCCTCATTAATTATGCCATGTGAGGACGGTTGAGTGTTACATATATTTCCAAAACGTAAGGGAAAAATTGCTACCACTCTACCTTATCCTCTGTGTTGTGTGGTCAGCTGCTCGGTGTCCAGACTGTGGCGCGGTGAACCAGGGGGCCCGAGGGAAGCTCTTCAGGTCACCAAGCAGGACAAGGCGTGTGGGGGAACCCCTTTACGGGAACAGGTGGCCTTTGAAGTCGCCCGAGCCGTACCCAGACAGCCTTGCTTTTGACGAGCCTGCAAACTCCTATCACAAGACTGCGATCCAGAGCCTTTTGCCTGAGAAAGAAAAAAATATTCTTTTCTGTGTCTTTGAATGAAAACAGAAGAGACGGTCTACTTTTACAAGGGATATTTCTCATCACAGGTATTTGACTTGTTTGAAGGAATAAAATGAGAAAAACATGGGGAAGAATCCTGGAACATTAGCCAAATAAGACCCTGGAGATCCTACACTTACGGGTTTGTGCGCACTGAGATGAGGAAAACCTCTCGCAAGTTAGGCAGTTTGCCTCGGGCCGTCCAGGCTGGGCTCGTTGGCTGGGCGGGGCTCACTCTGTCCACGCAGGCCCTCCGTAGGACTTTCCTGGGGGGGAGTCAGCTTACCAAAGTCTATTAATGGAAGGAAAAGTGACTTTACTCATGGATAACACAGTCACCCTCTATGAATGTAACCAAAAGCAGTAATAAAATTAGAGTGTCAGTAAATCCTTCTTCGACTGAATATTCTTAATTTTTAGATGAATTATTTAAAGATTCTAAATTATCTGCAGTATAATATATTGCACTAAATCATGCAAATTGGACCATTTAGAACGTAGGAGTACTGGTTCGAGAGTCAATTTGGATTGTGATCTCTTTCGTTTTCTCTGTGAAATTACTATTGCTTCACAGAAAAAGCCAGAAATTTGAATTGCTGCTAAGAACAGTAGACATCCTAATGTCCAGGCCGAGGAGGAAATTTACTATCTAGAAACAGCGAGATTGTTAAGAAATGCACATGGGCTTTCATTCACTGTACGGTCCCGGTTTTGTGCCATGAAGCACACACTGTCTGAGAAAAGGGGCCAAGACCCCCCTCCCTCTGCCATGATCTCTGTGGAGACCCAGTGCTCATCAGCTGGGCTAGAGTCCTTCCCTCCCCAGCCGAAATTATGCAGCCGTCTGTCCCCTTTCAGCGATAGCAGGTCCAGTGAAACAATCAGAGAGGGCAGAAGGAAGAAATCTCAAGCTCTTGCCTTGAATATTTTGGAAGATCGGGATCTTTAACAGAGTGGCGGGAGACTTGGCCAAAGTGGAAAAGCATCGGAAGCGGTGACGGAGTTAAAGAGACCGTACTACATGTTACAGTGGAGAGCGGATGTGGCAAAGACTGGAAGAAAATTAAAATACTGTTAAGTAAAATCCTGTTAAATAAAATACTGTTAAAAGAATTAAAACGTTATTGGGTGCATGTAACGTGCTGAAAATTGGATGTGAGAAAGAAGTTTGAGAAACAATAAAACATAAAACTCTCATGAAACAATAGAGAGATAAAAGCCATGAGGGCAAGCTGACAGGCGTGGAGATCCGAGTGTTGAAATCTCCACCTCCTCAGAACACAGCACAGAGACAGTTATCAGAGCAATAACCAAAGAAAAAGTTTCAGATACAAAGCAAACCTGAGAACAAAATGGGTTTTGCACATGCTAGGAGATATCAGTAAAAAGAAACTGAGATCTAGGGGCGCCTGGGTGGCTCAGTCGGCTGAGCATCCAACCTCGGCTCAGGTCATGATCTCACAGTTAGTGGGTTTGAGCCCCATGTCAGGCTCTGTGCTGTCAGCTCAGAGCCTGGAGCCTGTTTCAGATTCTGTGACTCCCTCTCTCTCTGACCCTCCCCTGCTCACACTGTCTCTCTCTCTCTCTCTCTCAAAAAAATAAATAAAACATTAAAGAAAAAACCTGACATAGAGACAAACTAAGTTTTTTGAATTGGAAAACAAATAAGGAAAGTGGATTGTTTTCTGAGGGACACAGATCATCCGGCCTCTGCCCACTCCCCGCACGGCACTGATGTGGCCAGACCAGAGCCACCCGGACCGTCCTCGAGGAGGAGGGGCAGCGGCCACTGCAGCGGCCCCTTTCCAGGTTGTGCTTGTGGTGCGTGGGGCGTCCAGAGAGGCGTGTTTGGAATGTGTGTGAGCCAGAAAGCACTGCACGCGTGCACTCTTCCTCGAGAGCGCTGCTCCAGCCAAACACGCCAAGATCAAAGTCAGGAGTGACCAAGTTGCGACAGAAATTGACTGGTAAGGAGCCTCTGCTTCGGCAAGTCTACTTAATTGCTGTGAGGAGCTCAGATGGAAGATTGTTCTATTCCGAGTGCAGCACGATTCACTTGGCGTAAAAGGAATCGTTCATCATTCAGGAACAGACAATTCAGTGGCATTTAGTAGGGGACAGCTGTCTCCTCTACCTGATTCCAAGTCATTCTCACCTCTCAGAAAGCACACCTTGTATCCATGAACCCGTCACATGGCCGCTCCTATTCCCCCCTCCCCCACACCCCACCCTCTGTTTTCTGTCACTCTGCATTTACCTTTTCTGGATATTTCACATAGGTGGGATCATATAATACATAGGTGGGATCATGTAATATGTGACCTTGTAACCAGCTTCTCTCATCGAGCGTATAGTTTTGAAGTTCGGCTATGTGATTCCAGGCTATACTTAGGAATCGCTGGGTCAAATGACAATTCTATGCTTAACTTTGTGAGGAAAACCCAAACTCTTATTCACAGCAGCTGAACTGCTTTATATTCCCACCCACAGTGCACGAAGTTCTCCACACCCTTACTAACACTTGATGTTTTCTGTCTATCATCTATCTATCTATCTATCTATCTATCTATCTATCTATCTATCTATCTATCATCTATTTATTTTAGCCACCTGGTCGATGTGAAGGGGTATCTCACTGTGGTTTTGATTTGCATTTCACAAATGACTAATGATGTTCAGCCTCTTTTCATGTGCTTACTAACCACTTGTATATCTTCTTTGGAGAAAGATCTACTTAAGTTCTTTACTTATTTTAAAATTGTTTTTGTTTTAAATCAAATGTCATATGGCTGGAAACATAAAATATGTAGTCTTCTCAGAATTGCATCTTTCACTTAGTAATAGTCAATCAAAGTTCTACATCTTTTCATGGCTTAATAGTTCACTTTGTTTTAGTTGTTGAATCATATTCCGTTTTCTGAATGGACCACAGTTTCTTATCCATCACCTGCTGAGGGAAGTCTTGCTTGCTTCCAAGTTTTGGCAGTTGTGAATAAAGCTGCTATAAACATGCATGTGCAGGTGTTTGTGTGGACATGACTTTTCAGTTCATTTGGGTAAACACCAAGAAGCCGGACTGCTGGGTCGTACAGTAAGAGCGTGTTTAATATTGTGAGAAGCCACCCAGCTGTCTTCCTCCGTGCCTGCGCCGCTCTGCGTGCCCCCGGCTGTGCGTCCCTCTCCACACCGTCCCCGGCATCGGCTGGTGTCGGCCCTCCTGATTTTGGCTATTCTAGGAGGTGTATGGGGCCGTCTCATTGTTGTTGCTTCTCATGACTTTAACCCTCTTTATTCCAAAATACACTCTTTGTTTATCCTATAATGTAAAAGGAGCTATTGAAATATCCACCCTAAATAAAGGAGTTGTCGGCAAAGGACTGTGCTGAGCCTCCACAACTAGAGAAATGGAAACATTGGTGGGAGGTATAAACTGCTCTCCTCCATTAGCCATCAGGGTTGTTGAAACAATATTGGGGTTTGCTCTCCGACAGAGCCCCGTGTTATTGGGCACTAACACGATCTAAGCCATCAGAACCCATCCTGCTGCTGCTGTGAGTCTGGCTGCAGACAGGAGGGGGGAGGCTTTCGACCCTCTTCTCTCTGTGCCTTGTTGCTCATGTGTGTCTCCGCAACCATTCACTCGTTTTGTCCAATCTTTTTCTGGGATAGTACGGCGCTGGGGCTATGCAGGTGGATTCATATGCTTTCTCGTCTCTGGGCCTCACAGCAACCTGAGGGGCAGATGCCCAAGGAAGGTGCCCGGAAGCCTTTAGAAATAAATGGCTCCGTAACATGTCTGTGTCGCACAACTGGTGAGCTTCTAGTGACTTCACTGTGATTCTGGGTGGACATATTTTTATTTATTTTGAGAGAGAGAGAGAGAGAGAGAGAGAAAGAGAACGAATGTGGGAGGAGCAGGGAGAGAAAGGGAGACAGAGAGAAAATCCCAAGCAGGCTCCACACTGTCAGCGCAGAGCCCAGCCCCGGGTTCGATCCCACAACAGTAAGATCATGACCTGAGCCGAAATGAAGAGTCAGATGTTTACCCGCCAGAGCCACCCAGGTGCCCCTCAGTGGAGATATTTTTAATTCTCAGTAGGTTGGGTGGGACAGGCCAAGGCCCACATCTTTTTTCTTTTCCTTTTTTCCCAATGCCAACACCCTAAAGGAGATTTTCAGCATCACGGCCCGGCTGCCTACATTCAGGGCTCCCAAACGTGTTTCTATCCTAGTGCTTAAGATATTTTATTTCATTTTTTAAATCAGGGACTGGAAAACCTGACCCATAAGCCATGTCCTACCTGCCACCTTTTTTAAAATAAACTTTTTATCTTTAAAGAAAATTTGCAAATAGAGCAGGGAATTCCTGTACGTTCCCCAGCGCCTTCCCTGCAGCTCACACATCACGTCGCCGTGGGGTGCCCCTCAAAAGGAAGAAATGACATCACTATGATACCCTGACATTGGTACCTTCTCTGGATGTGCCAGTTTCCCCACCAGCGTCTCCCTAGGGCCCCGGGACCCGGTCGGGGATGCGCGCTGCCTGTGACGGTCATCGCTCTCAGGCTCCTCCGGTTTTTGGCCGTGTCTCAAATGTCCTTGCATTTAAGACCTTGAGTGTCTACCTCTTGTGTTTGTAAACCAGGTTTCGCGGGACAGTGACCGGGTGGGGCAGGCGCGTGACGTTCGCACGGCGGGCACGGGCTTCAGTATCTACTCCACGCCCCTTTGCAGAAACGTGTGCTCCCCCGTGTTCTAAATCGCCCCCCTGGCTTCCCCCGGTAGCTGTGAACTCCTTCAGCACGGAAGCCACCCTTTTATCTCAGATGCTGATTAGCTTTCATTGATTGCAACGTGGTTAATAAATGTTGAGTCATTAAATGCAGAAAGACTGCCACTGTGTCTGAAGATAAGAGATACTGATTACTGGGTAATTTTTAATGAATGATTTCCATCTTATTTTCTAAAAGGGATCTAATTGCATGTTGACTCCTAATCTTCCTTCTTGTTCTAACCGGCTGGCTACCTGTTATCAGCTTTGTTAGGGGGATGTGAGACTTTTTCCTTACAGAGTTTCTTTCTCGAATGCAGACAGGATTTGCTGCCCCTTAAAATTAATGACTTGATGCGGTTACCATCCTTGAAAGATAAATGATTCATTCCCTTAGAAGATCTGAATTTCAAGAAGCCGGAAGTTTGATGGATTTGGAAAGACATACCTAGATTTTGAAGCATAGTTGGGAAACTTTGCGAGTCTCAAGAAGCACATTTGTCTTTTTGAGGTGTCTGAGGGGCGCTCCCCGGATCGCTGACTAAAGATGAAGGTAGCCCCTTCCCTGCTATTTGACAGCCTTTCAGGACACTTGTATTTTGAGGCTTTTCTTTTAAAAAAAAAAAAATTTTTTTTAATATTTTTATTTATTTCTAGGAGAGAGAGAGACAGCGTGAGCAGGGGAGGGTCAGAGAGAGAGGGAGTCACAGACTGAAACAGGCTCCAGGCTCTGAGCTGGCAGTCAGCACAGAGCCCGACGCGGGGCTCGAACCCACGAACCGTGAGATCATGACCCAAGCGAAAGTCGGACGCTTAACCGACTAAGCCACCCAGGCGCCCCTGAGACTTTTCTGATTTTGAATCTAATTCTTGGAATGATCAGAGGCAGAATGGACGGTGTGCGGGACTCGGGCCCTGAACAGGTTGCTACTTCTCAGTCCCTGGGCTCACTCGGGCAGCGCGTGTGTGTGCCACGTGGAAGCCACAGTTAGCCTGCCTGGTGGGCAGTGGCGGCAGGGAGTGGGACAAGCCTAGAGTTGTTGCAGGTCTGGTTTTAATTCCACTAATTTAACAAGGCAACTTGTACCCGCAGCTCGTTTTCCAAGTTGTGCTGCGTGGGATCCTTCAGCAAAGAGTCCTGCTATGCGGACGGACGGACCGCTTGTCAGGACTTGTCGAGTTTGCAGCCTTAGCAAGGGCAATGGAGAACGGCCGTGTGCTGGCGTCCCCGGGGGGCTGTGACCAAGCTGGGTCCAGAGATCCTGCCCTGGTCGGGGGAGGGGGGCCTCGGGAAGTCACCTCTGCTTCAGGGAACTCTCCCCGGGGAGCGAGAGGAAAAGGCAGGGCTGTGTGCCCCGCGGGCAGCGCTGCCTGTGACATGAGCCTGTCACACGGCATCTCTCGGGCTTCAATTCTCTCGAACACGGAGGCTCTTCCCTAAATTCTCTCCAGCCTCATATTGGAAAGCTTTATGGTTTTATGGTTGTTATTGTTGTTTATTTATTTATTTATTTATTTTTACTGGAATAAAGATAAAATGCTCAGAAGAAGAGCCCCTAAATCTTACTTTATGACATCATCCATTTCCTGACATTGCATTTTTAACATAGAAATTTGCTCTGTTAACATCTAGTCATCATTTGAAGGTCCACACAGAGAGAGAGACCTCGTTTTCTACCAAGAGAACCANGTTGTTGTTTATTTATTTATTTATTTTTACTGGAATAAAGATAAAATGCTCAGAAGAAGAGCCCCTAAATCTTACTTTATGACATCATCCATTTCCTGACATTGCATTTTTAACATAGAAATTTGCTCTGTTAACATCTAGTCATCATTTGAAGGTCCACACACAGAGAGAGACCTCGTTTTCTACCAAGAGAACCAACCAAAACTGGCTTCTAAGTTGCCTCCCTGTTTCACTCAACATTATTAGATTTTTAAAAGGTTGATAGCAGCCCCTGTTGAGTATCTGTGTCTTTTATTATATCCTTATTCATTTAAGAACTTTTTCCTTGTACCCATAAGGCATATACCTACCTGATTACTTTATGAATAAAAACAAAATTAAAATGCAAATAAACCATGGCCAGACCCCCGTTGGATATGTTAGTTTGCATAATTGTGAAATTCTAATATATTTTACTAGGTTTTTTTTTTTTTTACATATTAAATTTTCCTTGTTGCTTTGGGTGAGCATTAGTTTTCTGTGTCTAATATTTCTCAGGAGTTCGTATATTGTAACATAGTAGCTTTATTTTGCAGCCAGTAATGCAATAACCCAGATGATACAAAGGTGTTTGTGTGTAAAGTATCAATTTGTCCCCTGTTGATTTGTAGAGTGTTTCAATTTTCTCCGGGTGTTTTTTGGGTGTTTTTTAGCCACGTGCGTCACGACCCACCAAGTCTTCTGCCCCCAAGGCTGCCACTGTCTGCGGGACAGCTTGGTTAGCGGCTTTCCCAGCAGAAGCAGGACCAGGGAGCAAATCTGGGGTCCTCTAAGCAGGAAGAAGAAACACAACAAAGAATTAGGATTCGCACTGGTTACCTCCCTGCTTTCTCTTTCTCCCACATGGGGCTCGAGCCTGGGACTGCCCTGTCCCCGAGCCCCACAGAGGTTCTGGTCAGTACGAGATGAGTGAGTGCGCCAGCCTGACTTGGTGGAATGCAGCCGTTAGCGACAAAACCGAGCCCTGGAGACCCCGAGCAGCCTGCATAGACCCCACAGGATTCTCGGGGGCCCGAGCAGCTGGGGGCACCTGTTCGCCCGGGCCCCCGGATGGGAGCTGCAGGCCTGGATCCCTACCCCACTTTGGCAGCCTCCTGAGACACACATTTATGTTTCCACCGGTATTAAATCCGCTCTAGAAAGTTCTGAAGGAGCTGTGACCTGGATGATGCCGAGGGAAATGTTAAGGACCAGAACAGAGTGATATAACATCAGCAGAAAGATTTTGAACTTCTAAAGAATATTACGAGGAGTAATCTCAAAGAGGACCTTGTGAAAATTTAATCGTCCAATCTCTTGGACAGCTTAAAAAACAATGTTATGTTTAATATATATATAAGTATATATATAATATAGTAAAATATACATTACATATCAAATATACATTATTATAATACATATATTTAATATTTTAAACAAAAACACACTTAGCAATCAATTTATTACATCTAAATATATTAAATGCATTTAATGTATGAATTGTTCAATATGTTAAATATAGGTTATTGGTATGTAATTATTATTTAATAATACATATTGAATGTATTCTAAAGTGTGTATACTTATGTATTTCAATGTACACATAGAACATATGGATGATAGATGTGTATTGTGTATATGTGTGTATATATGTGTGTATATATGTATATGTGTATGTATAGATGTGTGTGTATGTGTATACATGTGTGTACGTGTATATATATGCGTGTATATTTGTATGTATAGATGCGTGTGTGTGTATACATGTGTGTATGTATATGTGTCTACATGTGTCTACATGTGCATATATGTGTGTATGTATATGTGTATATATAGATGTGTGCACATGTGCATACATGTGTGTATGTATATGTGTGTATATATGTGTATGTATAGATGTGTGTATGTGCATACATGTGTGTATGTATATATGTATGTGTATATGTGTGTATAGCTGTGTGTGCATGTGCATACATGTGTATATGTATATGTATACATGTATGTGTGCATATACATGTGTGTAGATGTGTGTATAGATGTGTATACACACATATACACATGTGTGTATATATGTGTGTGTTTTGTGGCTACATATATTTAATATTTTAAACAAAAACACACTTAGCAATCAATTTATTACATCTAAATATATTAAATGCATTTAATGTATGAATTGTTCAATATGTTAAATATAGGTTATTGGTATGTAATTATTAATATTTAATAATACATATTGAATGTATTCTAAAGTGTGTATACTTATGTATTTCAATGTACACATAGAACATATGGATGATAGATGTGTATTGTGTATATGTGTGTATATATGTGTGTATATATGTATATGTGTATGTATAGATGTGTGTGTATGTGTATACATGTGTGTATGTGTATATATATGTGTGTATATTTGTATGTATAGATGCGCGCGTGTGTATACATGTGTGTATGTATATGTGTCTACATGTGTCTACATGTGCATATATGTGTGTATGTATATGTGTATATATAGATGTGTGCACATGTGCATACATGTGTGTATGTATATGTGTGTATATATGTGTATGTATAGATGTGTGTATGTGCATACATGTGTGTATGTATATATGTATGTGTATATGTGTGTATAGCTGTGTGTGCATGTGCATACATGTGTATATGTATATATGTGTATGTATACATGTCTGTGTGTATGTACATGTGTGTAGATGTGTGTATAGATGTGTATACACACACACATATACACATGTGTGTATATATGTGTGTGTTTTGTGGCTCCTCCTGTGTGTGGGGCTCCCCCATTTCTGAGCTGTCCGGGGACCGTCTCGCAGCCCCAGCTGCCCCACACCTCTGAGCCCCGACGCACTCTGCACCTCAGTCCTGGCTGACTTGCACACCTGCTCAGAGGCGCACCTGCAGATGAAAACCGCATATAAGTGAACTCCTTTCCTCAGGGGGCAGCTCCCCCCGTTTCCACCTGCCTACGTGCCCCAGCGCCGTAGGAGTGTAGCCGTGGAAGGGCAGTACGACGGTGCCGTGCAGGAAGGGCTACTGGGCACACCCAGCACAGCCACACCTGCTGCAGGTGAGAGAGAGCTGGGGCGGGCAGCTGGCAGAGTCCAGGAAAGGGCTGGTGGATGGGTCGGCGGCTCTCCAGGGAGCAAGTGTGCAGGGTCCCCCCCACCCCCAACCCGATGATGGGCAGGGGATGATCAAGGGCAAAGCCCGCCTCAGGCAAGGGTGGGATGGTGTGGCCCAAACGTGGCAGGAAGGCTGAGCGGGTGAGGGGGTCTCAGGGCACGCGGCTGTGAAGTGTGCACGCCGGGGGTGGACGCAGCACAGCCCCGGCACCTGGGCAGGTGGGGGGCGAGCAGTGGGGGAGTTACGTGGAAATTCCGAGTCTGGGATTGAGTTTCTGTCTGGCTGCAGGATGGGAGCGTGAACGTTATATTCTCCCAACGACAGCTCTTTGAAGTGTTCGCGGGGGTTTTCTGCAGTAACGCCAATGGCTGGGGGCGGTGGGTAACATCAGAGCTGGTTTCCGTAAACAGGCAGGCAGCGTCTGGAAAGCAGTCGCGCTACATGAGAGGATGCGGAGTGGGAGCGTGTGATGTCCACGCGCTCACGCAGCAGGCGCAGAGGGCAGGGAGAAGACCCGGGGTTGTTGGGATCGTCGCGAGAGCTTTGTGCCGCCGCGTAGCTGTCCCTGGGTCCACTTAAAGCCATGCAACCATCTGTAAGAGATGACGCCGCTGGTTCGTTCTCATTTGAAGTTCAAGTTCAGATAATAAGTTTCAGGGAAACAGTGCCTTCGGAGGAGGAACAGGTATAATCACGGCGGAAGCCTCCCCAAACGCCCAGCAAAGGGCCCGTCCAGCGAGCTGTGACCTGAGGGTGCGTGTGCGGCCCGGCTCTCAGACAGGCAGTTAGTGGAGTGTGAAGTCACAGGAGAAACCGAAGAGCATAAAAGTGCACGTCTGTCCCGAATGATGCTTAGAACTTCCTATGTGCAGAGGAAGTGGGAAGCTTGTTTAGAAATCTGCTTGTTCTAAAGCAACTATTACTTTGAAAAGGTTCAGGAAGTTGGGAAAGTTCTATGCGTTTGGAGTTCCCTGAATCGCTTACGGCAGGTGATGGTCTCACGTCCCACTCACACTGGAGGTCGGCTGATGGGAAATCGTGATCTCAGAAGGGACTTTGCTATGACCACAGCACCCGGGAGAACACCGTCTCGTTTCCAGTC
The DNA here is from genome assembly GCF_008692635.1 of Crocuta crocuta. Taxonomy (NCBI): domain Eukaryota; kingdom Metazoa; phylum Chordata; class Mammalia; order Carnivora; family Hyaenidae; genus Crocuta; species Crocuta crocuta. The sequence continues at coordinate 6,980,046 of NW_027527956.1, forward strand.
TCCTGCTGAAAACACTCAGCCATGAAAACCAGCAAAATAGAACGAAATAGCACCTTTGCCAGGAAACACTGAATTTTATGTTTTCTTATTTTATGTTTTGTTACTTGCAATTTTCACGTCACTTTACGTGTGGGCGTCCCAGCAGAGTTTCCACAATGCGGTCTGCTGGCGCTATGAAATTGAGGAAAATGACACCTTTCCGTAATAAACACTGAGCTCAGAATAGGCGGGGGACGTGGAACAGTTTTCATGTAAACAGCTCTTGGTGGTTCAGAACGAGCAGTTACAGACACAAGGAAGGTGCAATGACTAATGTCCCAGAAGTGACTAATAGAGCTTCAGTTGTGTCCTTAACAAACACAGTTAATAGCAGGAAAGTTATCAGCAGAGACCAGGTAACGCCGTCCAGCAGCGTTAGAAGCTCACGGTGGAGGTTGGCAAACCCCAGCCTGTGGCCCAGGAGCCCTCTGCCCGGCGTGTATCACCCACAGGCTAGGAGTGGGTTTCGCATTTTCAAATGGTTGAAAGAGATCAGAAGAAGAGTATTTTGTGATGCATGAAGATAATATGAAATTCAGATCTCAGTGCCACGAGGTGTTGGTGGCACACGGCCACGCGCACCATCCATCGGTGCTTGGGCGCCACAAGACAGAGCTGAGTCCCGTGGCAGAGCCCACAGAGCTGCAATGCCTGAGCTGCTTACCGTTTGGCTCTTTACAGGAGAAGTTTGCTGACGCTGGGGTCCACTGTTCTCCATAAAAAGCTGAAGCACCAGGTCATCGCTGAGGAGCGGCCTTGGTGCAGGTGGGGGTGAGCCGTCCAGCCCCGGCCTCTGCCGGTAGGGCAGCGACTGTGGACAAATGGGTTCGTCTGAGTCAACGTGACGTCTCTGGGGCAAGTGGCGGACAGCCTGGCTTCCCGACAGAGCTCCGCAGGCTCTGGGCCCCGGGACGGAGGGTGTCACGGCTCTGCTTGTTGTGAGTGCTTTTCTGTCTTTCCGGTCAGGCCCGTCTGTGGAACTGTCACAGGCTGGGGTCTCCGGGCCCACCCTACCCAGGAAGGCGTTTATTGGTGTCGATTTGCCAGAAATCCTTTTGCATTTCTAGAAGCCTAGATTATTTGTTTAGGGCTGAATTTGCCAAAGCTCGTCTGCCACGGCACCGATTGTGAGAGTTTTGTCATAAAAACCCACCCAAGATCAGATGCAAAGACAAAACTACAAGTCAAGGGAAGCCTGAAAGCTTTCCACGCACCTGAAATCTATGGCCTCCGCTGGAGGCGCAGAGTGCATGTCAGGTTCTGTTGAGATTTGGAGGCGCCGCGGCACTCAGCCTCTCCCAGCAACGTGACCACAGAAGCCCATCCCGCCCCCACACAAACAGGTCTGCCATTTTGGGGAACTGCCTCCCAGCAAGGCCATTGGTGTCTGAAGGTTTGCACTGAGCTCAGTTTATTCCTCTGGACGGTAGTGATTTTTCAAGGTCTAAAGAAAATCGTCACATTCATATTAGATGCGACAGTGCTTTCTTCATTGCTGGGAATATTTTTAGCCTCGAGACTATATTTGGAAATGTACGTCGTATTACATCAAGATAGCATTCAATGCCAATGAGTCACTTTCAAAGATTTCAGTTGTTGAAAATATGCTATTCAAATGGAGTTCATTCTATTTTGTGCACTGAGAATTAAATCATACCATCATCTCCCGTGATTATTTCTGCTGACTTAATAAAATATACGGATGACTTTCACATAATTATAAAAGTAAGACAAGTATAGGTAGAAACACTTAAACAGGAAAATTTAAAACTATCCCTAATTATATTATCATTGTTTTACAGTCTGCTGTTCCACTTAATAGAAACATTTGATCATATTTCTGTCATGAGTGCTTGCATGCTACAGTGATCCTTGCTGCTGATTTATCAGAATTAATGCAATCAGTTGTTTCCTGTCTAGATTTCTTTCTTTTTGTAAACAAAAAAGTGAAGTGCACAAAGATTCCTTGTTTAGGGCTGGGTCAGAAGTGGGAACCTTGTCTTGCCCACCATTACACATCTTTGCCTGGACTCACAGGGCTCTGCCGGGGGGTCCACTGAGCCCCTGGCTGTGATTGCCCAGTCCTTCCCTGCCCAGGTTTGTTCCCAGGAGAGCCCAGCAGAGCACATACCTGCACATTCCCACCTCAGACGCCCACAAAACAGTCTGCGTTGTGATTTAGAGCCTGTACTTCACCCCGGAAATCCCACTTCAGTTTACAGGAAGAAGGCCCCCATCTGGCCCCTCTTCATCCCTGGGACATTGATTTCATTCTTTATCTGGATACTTGCTCCTCAGGTGTGTTCTGTGGGCCCTGAGCCCTAGCACGTGTGACAAGGAAATGCTCTGTTATGAGAAGAGCGCTGGTTATATTTCCTACTTAACAAACTAGAATGTCCATAACCCTGAACAATCTTCTCATTAAGAACCTCATTTCAAGTTGAGTAACTCAGCTTTTTTTCAACTGTATTTGCATGAACTTCTTTCGCATGTAACATTTATTAATTTTTTTGTAGAATTATGTCCTCGGGAAATTTTCTTGTGAAATGTGGCACTAGAGTGCCTACCTTTACAAAACAGACTTTCAGCTGACCATTGCAAGCTCTGAGAAATTCTAGGGAAATGTCAGTTTGAGGATATCACATGTTTCTAAATAAAGAGGCTGGAACAATTGCTGAATCATGACACTCTTGGATTCTAAACAGCAATTATTCTGTGTCTAACCTCCTATCTACCAGTGATTCACATTTTGCCTGAGTCATTTCTATGGGCAAGATAGCAATTCAACTTGCTTAAACTGTATTACATACCCATATGTCAGCTTCTCAATGAGGTGAAAGTGGAAGGAATTTTGAATTTGGAGTCAGATGTGGGTCCTGATTTGACTCTGACATGGGGAATCCCTAACTCTTCAGAGGCTCCATTTCTCATCCATTCACGAGGAAGGGAACAAGGTGGACCTCATCTTTAAAGGTGGTTGTGAATCTCAGGGGAATCTGGACATGAATGGGCTTTAAAATTCACAGCTATTGGTTATTCCAGGTTTTTTGAAAGCAAATAGCGTGTCGGCTGACGCCGCTCACAGGATTATTGACGAAGCCAGCAGTGGAAGGTCTGCGTGACGGCTCTGAATACTGGGACTCCCAGTGTGGAGATGACTGCACTCTGGTTGTACAGGATTTCAAGCAGACCTTCATGGGATGCTGTCCAGTGAAGTTCAAGTGGCAGAAAGGGGCGAGGGGTGGATATCTTCTGCTCCAACAGCAGTGGCTGCTTTATTTAAATGCCTCAGGGAATATTGCAAATGTGTTCTTTCCAGGTGACTCCTGCACGTGAGGTTTCTGGAGATTAAAGCTTCCTGCTCAGACAGGAATCACTTTACTAAAGCAAGTTCAACTTTGTTGCTCGTTATCTGATGAGTCAGAGATTTTGAGGATCTGAGATGTGAAAGTTAGCATGTTGACTCATCAAATACTTGAGGAAACTCTCATTTCAGGCTACATTCCCTCCTATTTCCTTTTCGAAGAAGAATAAAGTAATTCAAGTGAGTCCCTACAACCTGGGACGATGGACGGTGGGGTATTCTCCCTCAGAGTGGATGTGCGGGTCCCCAGATAGAGCAGAGGGTCTGCCACCCTGTGCAGGCGACTGACGCTGACACCCAATGTGGCGGGCTGGGTACACGCACCTGCCCCGTACCACTCGGTGTGGACACAGTATGCCCGCAGCACCCCCCGCGTGGGGCAGACCCCACATCTCTTCTGCAGTCCCTGCATCTCTACAAAGTCATTATCATGATGTGAAAGCCTTCAGAATGTTGCTCCTACAAAATAAATAAGCTTTGGCGTTTTATCTGACAGACTTATCTTACTGTCAAAAGCAAAACAAAAAGGGTGCTTTATCATACTTTTAATGAAAGCTGACAGCCCGAAAGGAAATATTTCAGTAGCTCATGTTCACAGTCATACTTAGAAATCTCGAGAAAATAGCAGAATCTGATTCCCTCCAGGTGCAATTTTAAATTCCTATTGGAACAGAGAGAATGTCTCCTTCTGTAATGAGGGATCAAAAAGTTCTACTGTGTCAACTCACGGAATCGGGTAATTCTGTTTTATGATAGTAAACATCTGTGTCTTTAATGCTCAAGACTGAATCCAAAATAAAAAGGCTGGAGGCAGAAGTCTTCTCTATGATATGGTTTTCATCATTCATTCTTTAAAAACTTCAGTTTTCAATAGACAGGCAAGAGTATTTTGGATGTCAAATAAGTGAAAGTCAAAATTGATGAAAAAGTGTGAAATACAGAATGTATTTGCAAAAGGACGTTTATGTGGTTGTCAGTGTTGAGTCGCCATTTGTTTTTCTTACTAGGAAATAGAAGAACAGTCTAGTCATCGAAAGTTATGAACAATCAAAAGTTGTTATGTTCTTCTTTGTCTCCATACATCTCTCTTAAATATTTTAGTGTTTATACTTTTCATGTCTCTTCAAAGCACTAAATCTATCGTTTATTCTACAATAAAATCTCAGTAGATGTTGGTTATTACTTGATAAAAATAAAACAACAGACTCCAATTTTATAGACTGTACCTTTTGGGGTGAAACTGCCTCCTTCACAATACTTAGGTTATCACGAGTTACCTTTTCAGTGAAAGATTTTATTATTAAGACTTCAAGTTTTGGGCACCTGGGTGGCTCAGTCAGTTAAGCGTCTGACTTCGGCTCAGGTCATGGTCTCACGGTTGGTGGGTTCGAGCCCCACGTCGGGCTCTGTGCTGACAGCTCAGAGCCTGGAGCCTGTTTTGGGTTCTGTGTCTCCCTCTTTCTCTGACCCTCCTTTGCTCATGCTGTCTCTCTCTCTCTCTCTCAGAAATAAATAAAAACATTTTTAAAAAGTTAAAGAAAAAGACTTCAAGTATTTTAATGAGAACCGGAAAATCATTCACATGGTTTTTTAAAAGCAGAAATGAATTTTTCAAAACCTATTGCTTTTCCAACAATGTGCTCTATACGTCTTTGTGGAAAACATGCACACACACACAGAGAGACACAAAGACACACATACACAGACACGCACACACAAACACACACAGACACACACACAAACACACACAGACACACACACCATAGAGAAGCAAAAGACCATTACCAAATCCTTTGTTGCTTTAGGACAGTGAAGGAGAAAACCTCACAGATTAATTATCACGCACGCCTAAGTCATCTGGATCCTAAAACCACATGTAACTTCTCCCCAGAGGATCTGGAAAGATTGACTAGCATATCAGATCTGACTTGATGCTGCTTTTCTTCTCCTGATTTATACTTAAATGAAAAGGATTTTGTGCTTGCCTGCACAGCATTTTGTATGTGCAGAAAACGGCCCAAGTACAGGTATGAAAGATGGTACATTGGTCAGAGGCTTACTGAGCTCAGCAAGAGCTGTTGACCTGACATCACTTTTTGTGAGGTCGGTGTGCTGATCCCCTTTCATACAATAGTTCACCCCCGATCTCCTTGCTGGTGAACTATGGAGTTGAGATTTAGAGACAGATCTGCCTTCCAAAGCCTTTGAGATTCTGACTCTACCTCTCCAGGGACACGGGGCCAGATATAAACGTTTCCTTCATCTATGATGACTTTACAGTAAAATAAGATCAGATAAGACTCATTTAAAATTGTGAATATGGGGCGCCTGGGTGGCTCAGTCAGTTAAGCTTCTGACTTCGGCTCAGGTCATGATCTCACGGTTTGTGGGTTTGAGCCTCATGTCGGGCTCTGTGCTGACAGCTAGCTCAGATCCTTGGTGCCCCTGCTTGCTATCTCTCAAAAATAAACAATTTTTTTAATTAAAAAATAAAACTGTAAACACATATTGGTCTGAGAGATCATGTTATAAAACACACCTAAGATACGGAAAGGATTTCATTTTGATAAACTGTAAGTTTAAAGGCCAGACATGGTGAGACAAATAGTTTGTCCAGGAGCGATGATTTCAGCGTGGGGCCTATTGGGGCGACAGCAGCTGGTGTGAGCGCCGGCAAGAGACAAGACGCATCGGACTTGAGAGTCTCTCCATTGAACTCTTATTACTTGCCGGGCCCTGAGGTAAAGCATGTAATGAAAACCGAAGTTTTGGAAATACATTTTCCTAGATGTGGCTGAGCAGCAGGTGAGTGAAATAAGGAGCCAAGAAAGCTTCCCGGGAGGCGTCGGCCGTGTCGGAAGTGCTGTATGTGGGGAGGCTGTATGTTATTAGTTTAGAGGAAAGCAGATTGAACGAGATTTACTATGTGGGGTTTGGAAGCTCAGCTATTCACAGTAATTTTCCTTTGTCTAGAAAGAGTCTCAGGCTGACTTCTCAGCACTTCGTGATCGGCATAATAGAACTGACAGATCTGTGTGGGAATCGTCGTAAGTGCAGTGCGCCCATCGAGGACTGTGTGACAGGCAGGAGGCTGCTCTGGGGACCATGAGGGACCCTGGCGAGGACTGCGCAGTTCCTGGAAGATCCCTCTAAAGCCATTTCAGGAAAGAAAAGGATTCTAACAGGTTTTCTTTAATAAATTTCTTTTTCAATACCCGAATTCCTCTATTATGTTTAAAAATCCATGGGGTGCTGGAATTCAGTTTGTGGTGAGTGATTATATCCTGGTGCTCATGAGAGGAAGCTCTATGTCCCCCGTGACATCTTCTGTGACGTGCTCCCCGAGGACAGGAGGCTGACGCGCAGTCTGAAGGGCCAGCCCCCGAGCTGCTGGCATGTCCGCCGCCAGGACCCCGGGCGTCACCAGCAGCGGGACCCACGTTGATGTCCAGCCAGTTCTGGTCAAGCCTCCCTTGCAGACAGCGGTGTTGGAGGGAAAGGTCAAATGAGCTCAGACGCCAACTCCAGGCAGACCCGGGCAGAGACCAGCAGCCTCAGGAAAGCCGTGGGGGGCGTGTGCCCCCCAGATCTGCACACGGAGCCCCCGCCGGCTTGCAGGGCTGCAGGAGCTGAGGCAGGGTGGAGGCCGGCCAGCCTGCGCGAGTTCGGCCAGAGTCTGCACGTGGCTCTCCTCCCCTGCCCTCTGCCTGGACGGGTGGTGCAGCCCCAGCGATGACGAGTGCCTCTGGTCAGGTGCAAACATGGCCTGCACGGCACAGGGAGGCTGAGGCAGGAGACATTCTAATTGTCAGCTGGGTTCCTCTCTATAGGCTGGGTGGGGGGCGGGGGCGCGTGTCACCCAGGGATCCAGTGGTAGCCAGGTCTTGTCCTTGGTTTAGAGAGACCAAGCACCCCCNCCCCCCCCCCCAGGAAACCTGCTCACAAAACCATGTTGTCTCCATCGCACAAGGGTGCACAGCAATGCAGCACCCACGCGGCCGCCAGGGCCTCAGGAAAGTGCGGATCTGAGCCGCCTTAGAGGGATGTCCATCTCCATCTCCCCGAAACACCGCGTCTGCGGTGACAAGGAGCCAGAGATTGATCACTGCCTCACGGCTGGGCGTTCAGCTTGCCCCACACCTCACGTTCTCCTTGTTCAGAAGCAGCTCAAGCTCAGGGGTCCCAGGTCCAGCCTCACCAGGGAGCTTGTGAGGAAGGCACATTCCTGGGCTTCACCGAAGACACGTGAGGGACTTGGGCGAGGGCCAAGGGACCTGGTTCAACACGCCCTGCAGGTGATTCTGATGCATGGTCAAGTTTCAGAACATTGGTCACACGGCGAAATGGGGTGCCCTTCTGCTGTGAACCCCTGCTTTCAGCCGTGGTGACTGTCTCCTGTGGAGACAATGGGCGTTCTGGCGGTGGGGCCCCAGAGAACTTCGAGCATGGCCTCCAGCTGCTGGTGACGGACACTCACCTGACCGGTTCTGGAGGACGACCTGCACGTGGCCACACCCCATGTCTCACGTTGGATCCCCCCCCCCCCAGCCTCAACAGAGGGAACACACCCTGAGTTCTTTGAGGTGACTTGCTTCTTCCGTCTCCTGGTGTGCCCCCTCATTCTTCCTGCCCTGAGCCCCTTTCTTTCTTCTTGTAGTCGATTTCCCTCCAGTCCGTGCGCAGCTGCCGTGTTCGCAGTAAGGCCGCGCCACGCGGGAGGGGGGCGGGACTCCGGTTGCACCACGACCTTCACAGAGGTCAACGCTCTGAGCCGTCCTGGCAGCCTGCCCTCCACACCGGCACACGCTGCACTTAGGAGGCTGGACGCTTCACACATCCGTCGGTGCTGGAAGACGACTTTGGTGAGACGCATCGCACTGTCAACATCTGCCTCGTGCAGGTGCGGCTGCTGCCCAGCTGTGCAGACACACCCGCACCCGCGCCTGCTTCTCTTACAGAGACGGTTCGGGCTCTGTCCTCCCCCAGTCCCTGTCCTTCCTTCCGGCTGGGAAGCTCTGGTTTGCTGACTTGTGGCGCAGCTACTTCTGCTCAGACCCTTGAATGAATCGCTCAGTGTGAGGCCCATCGACATCGACATCAGCCTTTCCCCCTGGAAGTGGCCTCGCCCATGATTTTGACTCGGACCCTGGGAGCCAGCCTCACTCCCAGCACGCTGCCTGCCCCACTTTGTGCTTCCAAGAAATTAGCACTGGTTGACTGTCCCGAACTCCGACAAAGTCCTGATTCCTTAATCTGGTTTTCTGAGGCTCCTTCGTGGCGGTCTGGCTCAGGAGTGACAAACTCTGGTCTATAAAGTTAGGCACCCACGATACGTGAGACCTATTTGTGATGCCAGCTCATCAGCTCTGATTCCCCCTTGTGCCCTCCGACCCCCTGAGCTCGTTCTCAGGGCTGCAAGGGTCGCTCCGGGAGGGCTGAGGTTCTGGCTGTCACACAGTGTCAGAGAGCCACGGGTCACCTGGTCACACCGATGCCCACTGAGAACGTGCCTGTGTCCCCAGCCCACGTGACCCTCTCGCTTGAGATGTGAGCTGGTTAACTCGTGACACTGAGCCTAGAGCCCGGACATGGCTTTCCTGAGATGTTGCGCTGCTGTTTCCTTGAAGGTCGATGGTCTGCACATAACCTTCTACAAGGCGGGACTCAGCTCCCAATGGGCCAAGCTCTACACTCCATTTGGGACGGCTACTTGCTAGTTTCTCTGGTGTTTCATAAGGGAGCACAGGATCTACAAATTATTTGGGTGGAAAAAGGGGGGAAATGGGAGCAATGAGATAAATTAGCCTCCCAAGAAGCTATCTTCTTGCTGGACCTGTGCTGACCCCTCTGGGCTCTCTGGTGACCACTGTCCCCCATTATGACAGACATCCCCTCGGTGGACTATGGGCAAACCTGGGCTCATGCCCAACAGCATATTGGTTGTGATTTTTCTATTGCTTCCTTTGCCGATTGGTGGACATCAGAAAGCTTTATGAGCAAAACAAAAAGCCAAGCCAGCTAGAGAACACTCCCAGAAAGGTAGCAGACACTGGACTCATACCCTTAAGTGAAGAGAGTTTGTCTAACTTGGTAGGAGAGGGTCTGCCTCAGAGACTCGGAGGAGATGGAGACGTGTCACGAATGAACAGCAGGATCATCTTTCCATAATGGCAGCAGGAACGTTGGTCAATCATAAACTGACTGAGCCCGGATGGGCTCCGTGCTGAGCCGGGTGCAAAGGCTCCCTACTCGGCATCCCTGGGGGAGGTCTGCACCGGCACAGGCTCTTAGGGAAAGCTCTTTCACGATATTGCCAAGCTGCAGGGAGGTTTTCCCATCCTTGGCATTAATAATTACACTTCTCAAAACGTAAGTAAATGATTCAAGATGCAGACAATCATTTATCTTTGAGGCTTTTTATCCTAGTGATCTTAATTATATGAAAAATGTAAAAAAAATATTGTTAATATAACCAGTTAGGGACTGGTTGAGTACATGTTGGGAAATCTTTACTCGCAAAGAAATACTTATGACCAGTGAAAGAAGTTAAAAAAAAAAAAAAGCGTGTGAAAATATTAAGTTTAAAAATAAGTTGCATATAATATCACTGCTAGGAATTTACCCAAGGGACACAGGAGTGCTGATGCATAGGGGCACATGTACCCAATGTTNTGCATATAGTATAATTCAATTATATGTAAAAAACCAAATGTACATTTTTAAAAGGCTGGAATTAAACATGTAGAATGGTGAGCAACAGTTACTTCTAGATTGTGATGTCATGGACGGCTTTAACCTCTCACTTATGCTTATTTACACATTTTCTTCAGTGAATATACATAAGGTTTATTTGTAAAAATGACACACGTTCTGGGGCCTCACGGTGGAGGGGAGGCTGTGCCGTGTGCACAGGTATGGGCAGTGCTTCCTCCTGCGGAGGGAGGCTGACCATGAAGGAGGCAGCCACCCCCTCACCGCCCGCTTCCTGAGCGGCCCTTCAATTTCTGACAGTGATTTCAGTGCATCATGCGTTTCTCCCTGCTGGTTTTACAGAAGTGAGGAGCTGCCTGAGCAAGAAATACTCTTGATGCATTAAAGGCAAAGGGATTTAAATGTATACCATGTTCGTGCCGGAGAAGCTCCTCAATGAACCCACATTTATTAATTGTTTCTCTGGGTAATTATCCTAGTGGTAGACAGAGCCTAGAGAAGACATTTGATGAGACATTTTCTGTCCTGTCTGTGAATTATCCCCATGAATATTTCTATTATATTTAGGGTGTGAGAATAAATGTAATTTGAATCTAAAAGACTTGAAATTAGTGGTGACGGTTTCATTATAATTATTATACAAGAAATATCAGGATGGAAAATAAGAAATTGAGTCTTAGCCTTAGGCTCTTGTCCAAATTCAATTTTTAACTTACTGGATGCATTTGACAAGCCACTTCTTGCTCTAGAATTTAGTACGATCTTTGGAAAAATTAGGCAGTTGGTGGGCAGGTCACTAATTTCTTATGGCACTAACATTCTATGGTTTTATGGCTCATATACCTTTTCCATGAGTGAAAGTGAGGGAATTTCATGATTTTTAAAAAAATTTTTAATAGTTTATTGTCAAGTTGGTTTCCATATAACACCCAGTGCTCATCCCCACAAGTGCCCTCCTCCATGCTCATCGCCCCCCTTCCCCTCCCCCCACCCCATGATTTTTGATGTTCCGGGTGATGGTATGATGTTGAGAAGCACAGAAGACAGTAGTTGGGATTTTCCAAGAATTCAATACAATAAAAGCTTTGGAACCCGATATCCTGACACAAGTTAACGTGTCCCCTGAAATTACTGAGTCAAATTTATTAATAAGGTTTCATTCTCCTTTTTGGGTACTAGGAATACTAATGTGAGAGCACTTTCATTCTTTTATTTAACAGGGATTTTACGGATTCAGAGACTTTTCTGAAAAAAGTTTTTTTTGATTCCAGCCATGATCCCTTTGTTCTAAGGTTCAAGAGGAGGATGACCATGTCACACTGTAATGGCACAATGCGACCTTTGACAGAATCGCCTCTCACAAGAACCTGGGCTCTTTGAGCTTCCTTGAAATGAAACTTGTAAAACCAAGGAGAAAACCTAAATTGAGTTTTATGGGTCTTCCCTGTTGATGCGTGGGCACCAGTTGGGGAAGGTATTATTCAGTTTTGTGTGACGTTAGTGTCAATAAATCCCTCAAATCTGTGGAAGCCATGCCCATTTATTACGATGCCTAGTGAACTGTATTCACTGGATTAGCAGGAGGGGGGAGAGGAGCAGAGAAGAGGAAGCAAAGGAAGATGTACAACCGAAAGACGGGCCTTCTTTGATTTGCTTCTGTCCTTTCATTACCGTCCGTGATGGTGAGAACTTAGAAGTCACATCCTTCCTCTGTTTACCTGCATCCCGTATCCTGCAGCTCGATTTACAGAACAGGCGTGTCAAGGTCATTTTCTGTAGGCGGGATGGAGCTGTATGACCCACCTTTGCTCATATGAACCAGCTGACCTGTTCATTTTGTGAATTGTCTCTGACCTTCTGTGCATTTTTCACGTAGTCAATAGATCTAACTCGTTACAAATCCTACCTGTTTTAGTTCCGTTGAAGATGTCCATTATTTTCTTCTGAGGGTTTCAAAATCAGTCCAGGAAATCCAGACGGCTGGGTACTTTTTAGTTTTTAACTTTCTTTTTTAAACAACACAAAAATATCTATTTTGTTCTTGCATGTTGTTCAAATGGATGCGTTTGCAGATCAAATTAAGAGAAATCCCAGACTATGTAACTTTACTATGAATGTATTTAACTTTAGTGATAAGAAATGGATGTGCACTATACGTGACATTAGAATGCATGCTGGGGGACAATTTTATAGTAGACCAACTATGTCTAGTCAAGGACAGATAATTGTTTAAGGAATAATAAACCATGTACTTATAGACTTTGAGTCCCATAGCCAACTTTTACAGCTCCAATAGTTAAACTGAGTTAGACTTTTATAATTACACTATGAAGCAAGCTTTTTTTAAATTTTTAAATTTTTTATTTTTTTAAAATTTAAAAAAAAATTTTTTTTTATTTATTTCTAGGAGAGAGAGAGACAGCGTGAGCAGGGGAGGGTCAGAGAGAGAGGGAGTCACAGACTCTGAAACAGGCTCCAGGCTCCGAGCTGGCAGTCAGCACAGAGCCCGACGCGGGGCTCGAACTCACAAACCGCGAGGTCATGACCCAAGCGAAAGTTGGACGCTTAACTGACTAAGCCACCCAGGCGCCCCAAGCAAGCTTTTCTCCAAATATAACTGCTTTGAATATTGAATGTGGAGAATTTGAATTTCTTCTCTTGTTTTCTTTTTGTATAAAAACATGTCAACCTAGAATCCTTGCAATGTTTGGATTTTCCTTGATGTTTGCAAACATTCCGGTTTCCCTTTGTAGAAAGTTTCCATTACCTGCAGAGCGTGTGGTGGAGATTCTAACCTCAGACGAGGTGCGGTACTGATGTTGACAGACCAAAGGAGAAAGGGTTTCAGAGCCAGAAGACGTCTCCTTTGATAATCTCTTAGCCACCTTCAGAGGCCGGCTTGTTTCATGGTCTGTGGCTTCTCATTATTTCCTGACTCTGAGTAGCTTCTAGAGCCTCCAATTTCGCTTCCCTAACGGTCCCCTTGACGGCCCTCCGCGTCTTTTCTCTGGTCCTTAGTTAGCCTATTTCGCGGCACTAAAACATCTCCCCACTTCATTCAAAACTAGGCAAAACCCCCGACACTGTGGAATAGGAGCGCCTCTATTTCTTTCCAATCTTACCTCCTGATGTTTGTAGCTCGTGCTGATGACAGACGGACAATTGTTTATTTGTATAATGACCATATTTTAAAGATGCACATGGGATTTTCACACGCTGGAGGCTACAGACCTTTCACTATTTTAGATGTTACACGCTTTACATATGTCAGATCTCTGCTTTGTTTACTTGTCTGCTGGTCACAGACACTCATTTTTATTATTCAGTCTTGTGTATGTTGTTAAGAATCTCATTTCCTGGAGATTTGCACAAGACCTCTTTCAAAACCTAGAGGCATATTATTTCTGTGATTTCTAAATCAAGCTGATGGTGAGAAAAACTGTTTCCAGGCTTCCCTTCAGGGGTGGGGTGGGAAGGTTTTGTATCAGGGGATTTTTAAAACTATGCTGTGGGTGAAAAGCCATGTTTGAAAAGCACACAGATCTCTCCCACATGAGGCGCAGTCCAGCTCCCTCTTTGTTGCTGTCCGTGAAGGTGTCACTTGGGGGTCTACATTTTTATTGTGCATTTTGTTCGTCTGCTGCTTCAAAATGAGGTAGGAAAGAAAATAACTAGTTAGGAAATAGGTTTCAAAACCAGTCAAGTGGTTCTGTTTTCACATCTTCTCACAGAGCTTAACTTAAACGCATCACAGCTTTGCTGTGTGAATTATCTTTTATTTTATTTGCGTGTGTGTGTGTGTGTGTGTGTGATAGAGAGAGAGAGAGAGACAGAGAGAGAATTATTTCTTAAAGACAAACAGGGATTTTTTCTTAAGGACTTCCCTAAGGAAAAGTGCCAGTAAGACATCTTCTTTAGTGGGGGTCACCAGGTGCTGAGTGGAAGTGACTGGCACCGTCACCCATGGGTGAGAAATTCCGCTGTTGGACAAGTATAGTTGTTAAGGGTGTTGCCACAGATGCTTTGTTTGTGGAAGATGAAGCCACGTGACTCGAGAAGACCCATCTTAATGTTATTATGTTGTAACCAAATAGCAGCTGGTTTCTCCCAAGATGTGGCTTCCCCGGCCTTCCTTGAGCTCGGGAAAGAACGTCAACGGTGCTGTGCGCAGGATGGGAGAACACCGCACATCCGCCTCCTGACTGCTACCGTTCTCCCGCCCTCGGCTGAGATCCCGCTTCACGCTGCGGTGAGAACCTGGTTAGAAGTCACTGGAAGGAAACTATCTTGCTGTGTCCCCTTTGAACCCACCATCTCTCCCTTCATCCCGCCCCACCGTCTGCTTGCTGGCCTCCTCCGGCACACGGCTGATGTCTTGTATCATAAATTCTATTCCCCGACTCCTTCAAGAGCATCCATTTCCTGACGACACCCTCTCCCCCTTGGATGCTCACAACGTCCCTTCAAGGTTCTTTCTGCCAACATAGATGCAGGGTTTCCTGTCCCTGGCGCACCCACAACACCCTGCGCCGCTCCCCCCTCACCAGGATGGCTCTGCTCCCCGTGCTCCTCAGCAAACTGCCTTGAGCCACCTACCGCTGATTCCCACCCTTCCCTCCTGGACCCAGTGCACCTGTGCCTCTGAACACACTGCGTGCTCTTAGCAAGGTCACGGGCGACTGGCTTCCTGCGGCTGGCGCTTTCCTAAGGCCTCATCCCCACGAACCTGAACATGGTGATCAGTCCCCAAACTCCTCTCTTGTGTCCATGACCCCATCCCAGGTTGGCGTTCTTCCACGACCGCTGACCTTCCTTTATCTTCATTCTGTCTTTAGGACCGTGTGGTGTGTGTCCTCCGACAGGCGTGAAATGTTCCTTACGGCTCCGCTTTCTCTGTCCGCCCTCCCTACTTACTTACAGACCATCTGTCGAGTGGCTTGTCCCCTTTGTACGTCTGCTGCTCAAGCTTCTGTCGCTGAGCGCTGACCTCCTGCGCACAACGTCCACATCAGTATTGGCATTTAGGCACGTAATGTTCACTGTAAAACCAACACAGTCAAAACATAGCCCATCGTTTCTCTAAGTCTCGACCCTGAACTTCTATCTCTTTTTGCCACCCCTGCCTTACTCTCACTTACTCTGTTTGATTGGTGCGAGTTGTATTCATTCAAATAAAAATTTAAAACACTGTGTACTCAATATGGAAAATACAAAGAAGAAAGAGCTAACCATCCCCCCCCTCCCCTCCACAAACAGCCACAACCAACCCTGTGGTACAGGCCCTTTCGGAGCCTTCCGATGCATTTTTACACAAACAGGATCTTCTTAGCTATGATACTTTCAGTTTCGAGAGATATCGAACCAATTCATACTAAAGGAAACACTAGTTTCCCAGATCATACGACGGAGAAGCTGGTGGGTTACGCTGCCGAATTGGGGCTCAAATCAGGAAGTCGCACAGCGTGTCCTGACCAAGAGGGCTGCCTGGCCAGGTGAGGCTCCCCAGCACCAAGGGAGCACTGCCTTCCTGTGCTCTCCGGAGAGTTCCCGTTGGATCACAACCCGCCCCCAGGGTCACAAACCCGCTCGTCACAATTGCTATGGCCGAGCAGCACCCTATCTGGTCAGGTGCCTTCCCCAACCCCAACCAACCTGCATGAACCAAGAAAAGAGGGAGAGGATTCCCCCCTTAAATGTTGAGTGGATCAAAAAGGTGTGCATCTCAGCAACCGTGCCATCATAATGCTTTACACTGTTTCTTTCATTAATATCGGGCACATTTTCCCATGTCAATAAAACAAATACATTTTGCAAAACCAGCCTTAATGACGGAGTTACAGTCAGACGTGTGGATGTTTGATAAAATAACTATTCATTAACACACACTGAATTCACTATTATGCTTAAATATTTTTAAGAAATGTAATTTCTGAGTCAAAAGGCATACTCATTGTTAATTGTTTTGGGTAGATTTTTATCAACTTGCCTTCTAGAAAACTGCAAATGTACCAATCCCACCAGCAGAATCAGAAGTGATTGATTTTTTTTCACTCTATAAGAAGTTTTCCCCGTCTTTGTCCAATCCTATAAATAATTGTAATAGTTCTCACTTTATATTTATCTGATGATCCGTGAGGCTTCACTACTCTTCGGTTCCTACTGTCCCTGCAGTGCGTCGTAGTAGCCGCGGGTCACCTGAGGGTCCACACTTCCCAAAAGCCTTCCCCGGAGGCCACAGGGAGCAGTAATGACCGTGGGATGAGTGGGGACAGCTGCCCTCTCTGGAGCACAAGGGGGCAGCTGTGGTGTCAAACCATTGACACCATCATCTGTCTCATCGCCTTGCCTTCTTGCCTGCGACCCTCCCCAACCTCCCCCTGCACAACTTCCCACAGANCTTAATGCTGTGGCCTCTTTGGGGTCTTTCTCCTGGAATGTTCTGCTGTCAGCATCTGCACAGCCACCTCCTTCATATTATCTGGATTTCATTTCATTATCCACGACACAAGGAAACCTAACTTCGCTGCCTAATCTGCAGAGGTGCCTGCCTCCCCACCCCAGCCACGGTCTCTCGCCCTGTTCCATGGTCCTCACAGAACTTGCTGTCTACATTTTGCCCAGTTATTTGCGCTCTGATTGTGGGTCTCTCCCACTAGAAGGTAAGTGGGGGCCTGTATCCTGCCCGTCCTGTGCCACCTGGATCTGCCTCACCCGTGTCTGGCACTCAGTAAGTGCCTGTCACATGATTGCCCCTGGCTACTCAGGTGGAAAACCAGAGTCAACCTTGACTCATGCTTTCTTTAAGGTTGATTCATTTGACTTTCCTTTTCTAAATTCTCCTGAATCATTCACCTCTTCTATTGAAATATTGGCCCTACGATAATCCTATGTCGCTTACATCTGGGTTATTGTAATACCCTCTGAAGTGCACTGGCTTTTTTCTGTTTCTCTTTCTACTACTTTTTCATATAAGGCATTATGGAATTAGTGTTCTGTAAAAGAGAGAAAAATGTCCTGTGTGAATTAAAGTGGTTATAGCTATTTCTTTCTGAGTAGAAGAAATCCTATTAGTAGGGAAGTGAGTTGTTATACTGTTCCCTCCCATGGTGGCTAAGTGCGGAGAGAAGGGAAATAGGACAGCTTTGGTCCTGGGAAAGGGCATGGTCTGGAGCATATCCGTTCTGTGTGGCTGGGCGCCATGATTACAGGTTGAATACACAGGGGAGAGTCCAGAGCTCTACCCGCGGTGGGAACCTGAAAGGCTTTGGATCATAAATTGAGGGAGGTTAGTTTAGTGAGAAAGTCAAAGGAGAAGGAGCTGATGTGTGAACAGAGTCTGGGAAGAAGCCCAGGGTGACGTGGTGGCGGAAGAAACCCTGGTGGCCACAAACACCCAGTGGAGGTGCTTATACCCACAAATATCTCGCACGACAAAAGTTTCATGGGAAAGGCACAGACAAGGATCCTTATGTCACAGCTGAAGTGGTGCAGGAGAAAGAGAATGTGCTAAATAACATCATGCATGTATTCAGTTAGCTCAACTCAGCGACAGGGAGGAAACATACCAGCCAAACCCCAATTCTTCTGAATAACTAGACATTTGTCTTCCTATGGGGAGTAGCACTAAGGCTAATCTGGCTTGGAACTCAAAAAGGAAGATCTCTAGGTTGACCTGTAAGACACATTTTGAGGCCACTTTTTACCTGTGAATCCTCTATGGGGTAGGATTTAGTGCCTTCCCATGCTTATGGCTGAAGTACCGACTACTGGGCCAAACATTCAAAATCTCCATGTTCTGGCTTTTGCTAACCTTTGTAAATGTTCTCCGAACCCTGCCCTGTGTGAGTCATAGTCTCTGAACAGAAAAGACCAGATCACATATATTTTTTGGTACCAATTTTTGGATCAGTATTGAGATGATGATAAGTCTGAGGATCATCTCAAGGAAAAAATGGTGGAAGATGTTGAGTACGCTTGGCCTCGAAAGGCAAGATTCTGAAGGACATTGAATGTTTCTGCAACTGGTTGAAAGGTGGTGAGTGGGAGCACGGTGGTCAACATATTTGTAGCTCCCAAGGGTAACAGATCTTTGGGCGAAACACAAAAGGAGGCAAATTTTGAATCAATGTAGGAAGACCTTCTAAGCAACAGAGTTGGAATAAACTGACCAGAGACATTCAACCCCTGTGGGCTGACCTTTGAGGGACAGTGCCCTGGAGTGCAGGCAGTTGTCACAAATCTCCCTGAGATCCTTTCGAAGCCTAAGGGTCTGTGATTACAGACTGATCTTATCATGTCTGGGAGAGTCAGAATGGTTCCCGCTGAGCTCTTAGCCACCCACCCTTACAGATCTTCTTGACCTCATTTTATTTTCCCCTTCCCTATGGAGTATCCTGTCCATGCCAAACATGGGCACAAAACATAGTTGTTTCTGGTTGGGGTTCTCTTTCCCGTGCGTGTCTGCTGTTCTCAGTTAGACCGTGACCCCTCTGATGACAAGGACCATGTATTATTCTTTTCGCCATGAGAGCCTGGTAGATGTCCCNCCCCAACCACCTACATGTTTTAGCCCAGACTCCAGTTTCCTTCAAGGCTGCTAATTCCGAGGAATATCTTAGACAGCCTCTTTTCATTCATGGATGAAGGTGATTGAATCAAATAATTCACCCAACGAATTAATGTCAGAATATTTAGTGAGCCTTTCATTTTAAATAACACTCCAGGAGAAAGTAATGCTTTAATTAGAAAGAAAATTACTATCTGGTAGTGGACTCTCAGACTTGAGGGCCAGAGAGAAGAGAAGAGAAGATATGGCAACTGCTGGCACATTCCAGAATCTTCAACTATCTCCATGGCTTCTCTTTACTTTGAATCTGCCTGAGACTGTTCCCATACATGATGATGAACTCCTGACATACCTCAGTTTTTACAGTTCTCCCTTCTACCCCATGGTCGTAGAGTGTTATTTTATACCATGGACTGGTTCTATGTTTCCTATAGTTCATAATCATTGTGATTGAATTAAGGAAGAATCTCATTTTCTAAAGAAATTGGGCATTCATTTCTCTGAGCAATGTCTCCCTGCAGACACTCAGATTGGCTAGTTTGGAGTTCTTTCAAAGTCCTCTGATATTATTATATTTAGAATTCCTATAATAGTGGATCTCAGAGTCCACCTAAACTATAAGTAAGCAATACTAAGTTCCTAACACATCTCTATAGAGATAAATAAATTAATATATTTACATATTTAATAAAGAACAATAAAAATCCTTTGCTAAATTCTTGGTAAAACTTTTTCTCTTAAAAACTTGTGTTTCATTCTAATTAATGCATTTCAGAATGATTTATACTGAGTTGAATTAAACTTCAGCAAACTTATTGAAATCAAATTGGTGACAGCATTTATAGATGATAATTAAATCAGGGATGGAGGTGGAGGATAAAACTATTATACAGTTATTTCAATTTTCATCCACAAAACATACTGGTTCAAATCTGGGTTATGTGTACATTTTTTAAAATGTTTATTTATTTTTGAGAGAGAGAGAGGAAGAGACAGAGTGCAAGCAGGGGAGGGTCAGAGAGAGAGGGAGACACAGAATCCGAAGACAGGCTTCAGGCTCTGAGCTGTCAGCACAGAGCCCGACGCGGGGCTCGAACCCACAAACCGTGAGATCATGACCTGAGCTGAAGTCAGATGCTTAACCGACTGAGCCACCCTGGAGCTGCTCGCCACCATAAAAGAATGTTTTTAAAGAGCTCAGTGTGCGTGGTTGCACTTCCCAACTGCTAAATAGTTAGATTTCAGAGACTGATTGTCGAATGTGAACAGTATCAACGGGACAGGTAAGGTGTTGTACAGTCAGCTCGTGAAGTATAAGGTATCCTGTTAGGTATGTTAGATCATTTGCGGTATCTCACTAGTTTTGAATTTCCTTTCTTGTCTTTTTTTTCCCCCTTTCCTCTCTCTTGTTTCCCCTTGCAACTTAGCTTCTATCACTGTTCTCAGCCTCCTTCAGGCTCGCCGATTCTGTCCTCAGACGTCTCCAGGTGGAAGGGGCACAGGAGACCCTTCCCTTCCTCCACTCACTGCAAGTAGGAGGCACTTTGTCTGCGTTGGGGAGAAGGTCAGGAGCGCCGAGGAGCCCGGCCCGCGGCTCAGGTGCACAGGCCCGCCTGTGACTGGGGCCCAGAGGAGCAGGGGATGCTCCCCGTCCCAGCAAGATGGCTGCCGTCATACCAGCATGTCCCGCAGCCACCACCGAGGGGCCGGGAGCCTGAAGAGGGGTCCTGGCTGTTCTCCAGGGGCAGGAGGAGCTCTGGAAGTCTCCCTGGGGTTCTAGCCTCTCCAGGCTCGGGTGCCAGGAGCCCACGGGCGCCCACAGCCTGCGCGGGCACAGCACTCCTGGGGTGTATCGTTTCTCTAGAATGAACCATCAGCCCCAGGGGCTTGGAGCTAGTGTGGCCTGTCGGTATTCCACAGCGTTCCTGAGGGCCGCCTCCCGGGTCAACGTCACTCCAGCTTCTCGCTACGTACCTTTAACTTTGGAGCACAAGCCCCTCTTTTCACGAGCTTTCCTCTTCTGAGATTCCCAAACGAAGAAAAATTTTAAAAAAATGTCATGGGCTTTCACATAGGAAAGGTCAGTAAAATGTATTTATTAGGTGAATGTCACAGGGATGATAATCTGCTTTCGTTCCTGTAATGAAAATATCAACTCACTCTGGGGTTATTCGGTGACTGAACGGTGGAGTAGTTCTTACTCATGGTGTGGCAGCGTAGGAAAGGGAAAATGGCCACATAAATTTGGCATAAATGAATAAAATGACTTATTATTATCTCAAATTTCCTTTCCAGAAAGAAAACTCCACCTTAACACAACATATATGCATCATCTGGATACCGTCGGCCTATCAGAGTAAAGCAGACGGTTTACTGATGCTTCCCCTTTTCCGAGGACTTTTCAAGCTAGAATTATATTTGAACTATGTCTATACCCTTGTCACTTGATGCTAAAATTATTTTATTACACTTCTGCCTGGAAGGTTTTCTCAACCGTATTATCGTTCTTTTTTTTTTTTAAATATTTTTATTTATTTCTAGGAGAGAGAGAGAGAGAGACAGCGTGAGCAGGGAGGGTCAGAGAGAGAGGAAGTCACAGACTCTGAAACAGGCTCCAGGCTCTGAGCTGTCAGCACAGAGCCCGACGCGGGGCTCGAACCCACGAACCGCGAGATCATGACCTAAGCGAAAGTCGGACGCTTAACCGACTAAGCCACCCAGGCGCCCCGAAGCCTGGGTATTATCGTTCTAATACAATGATTATCTGCACATAATGTGGGCCGAATTTGAAGTACTTTTTAACTTACAAGTTCCAGATAATTATCACCAGCTCGCAGTCAGCCCGTGAGCTGGGCTCTGAAAGTCCAGGAGGGGGTGAAGTGCATGGTCCTGGCTGTTTTCTCCTATAGAAACAAGGTCGTAGGATGGTGAATATCCAGGCCTGCCAGCAACACCTTTTTTCACCCGTCACCTCCTGCGGAACAGCACGACCATGAAACTAGGTCCAGGATTTTAGCATTTGTATAATTTGATGTTAACATTCAAAGCGTATTCAGGTATTTGTTAACCGTATCGAGCAGGGCTTCTTAACAAGACGGCTGGACCACAGACCTCCTAAATTTTCAGTGAATCGCTTCGAATCCTCACCACTGTTCTCCCCTCCCATCCATTCCTGACCAGATCTATGCACTGAAGGCAAGACCTGCTGAAACATGCTCTCCCTGTCTCTACGGGTTGGTCCTTTGCGCCCATATGTTTGGCTCAGTTCTTAGCAGTGGTGAGCTGGTCGCATTGTGGTGACATTGAACATTCTTTTAGTGCCCGAGGGCACTGCCTATGGCGGCTGCACCCCCTTCTCGAGGAGACAGTGCTTCTCAAAAGCTGGAGCGGGTTCTCCTGGCCGCGCGGGGGCGTGGGGGACTCACCGTGTGCCCCAGATAAAGATGGCACGTATGGGAAGACATTTATTTTATTTAATAGAAAGTAATTTTAATTCTTTTTCATTAAAACACCTTGGACTGATGGGAAGATTGTCCTGGGAAAGATAGAATGTCTCTCCAAGGACCAAAGCAGAGACAGTGAGGCCATGTCCAGCGCAGCCCCTGCCCCTTGATGCCCGCTCCGCCACTGCTGGGCTTCCGGAAGAGACACCAGCCCTTCCTTCTGAGCTGGAGGAGGCTCTCATGTGGCTAATTTGTCACAGTTACCTGTGCGTAGGATGCCCTAGGAAAGACTCGGTGGGAAAGGACAATGAAGGCACAGGGCCCCTGGATCAGCGTCGGGTCGGCTCTCCTCTGGCGTCCAGTCAGCGGTTCTGAGGAAGAGGAGAGAAGATATGGAGCCCGGCCTCTCTTGGAGGCCACTCTCCGTCCAGGGTCATTGGTCCTCATGTACACTGTGCGGGCTTCTGGCCGGGCCTCTGGAAAGGTGAGTGATGCAACGTCTGTGCCACACCTGTGGGGTCCTGACACGTGCTTTCTCTCTCCAGGCCTTGCGTCTCTTGCTTTTGGGGTGTCCTTTGGGTTTTCGTTGGAATTGTGTGTCCCAAGCAGGAAATGAGCCCCCGAGGACCTAGATGTGTAGGTCCATGTGTATGTGTGTCACTGTGGGCAGGCGTCCAGGGTGCTGGGTCCCCGTGCTGGGGCCTCTCCAGGCAGAGCCCAGGGCCGGGCCAGCTGTCTGCACGGCTGCACGGCTGATGGGAGCGTGTCGGCAGGAGGAGCACTCGTATTCGCATCGCCCAGCCCTCTGCGGCTCCGGGTCTGTGCGGCCAGGCGGCTCCCTGGCCCTTCCCTGCTGACGTGTCCCCGTGTGTCCCCTCACACCCGGCTGCGGTGAGACAGCAGCACCGTGGGAAGAGCTCTTTTTCTTCTGACGGGACGAGGCCCAGGCCCAGCCTCCGATCCGGGGCGCGTTGAAGACGTTGATGGGTGCGGCCTCCTCCCTCAGGACCGAGGGTCGGGGGCACTGCTGGGGGAGCCCCTTGCGGGAGGGCCAGTGTCCCCGCGTGGTGGCAGGGGGTGGGGACATTGTCGGGATGTGCTTTCTCCACGTCCCCTCCTGCATTGGTGGCCTGACGGCCAGACTGCCTTTTTCCCACCTGAGTCGAGGCTACTTGCCGTCGTCCAGGGAGAGCAGGTTGTTGACTTGCGACAGAGGCTGGTTCTGGGCTAAGGCAGCAGCNCAGGTTCAGGACCAGAAGGGGGGGCTGCTGGGGCTGCCGGGGCTTGAGTCCTGAGTCACTGTCCCCAGCGGTGTGACCTCGGTAAGACACCTGACCCTCTGTGCCCTCACTCCAGTCGTCGGTAAAACTGAGATGCCGGCGGACGCTTTCCAGGGGCCGCTCACATGATGTGCGGGGCTCAGCGCTGCGCCTGGCGAGGGCTCGGTGATTCCCAGTCCCCCGTGCACCTGCCCCTCTCGGGGAGGCCCCGTCTGTGTCCAGTGACCCGCGAAAGGCTTGGGGACTGACTAGGAGACGCTCCTCAGCCTCTCGTGGCCAGAGATCGCCCCTCCCCTGCCCCGTCCCCCTGCCCCCTGGGCCCTGTGGGCTCACCAGCATCCTTCCCCACCCTCTGCTGCTCCCGGTGGGGGCGGGGGTGCTGCCTCCCTCTGGAGCCCTGCCCTTCTCAAGCTGTAAGAGCGAGTCTGGAAGGAGCCGAGGGAGGAAGGCATCTGGGGTGGGTGCTAGGGCTGATCCTAACCCAGGAGGCCCTGGCTGTCAAAGGTCAGGATGAATAAAATGATTACACTGTCACACTTTGTGGACTGATTTCTTTTTTTCCCCCATATTTATTTATTTATTTATTTTGCAGGTGGGGAGGGGCAGAGAGAGAGGGAGAGAGAGAATCCTAAGCAGGCTTCACACTGTCAGAGTAGAGCCCAACGCAGGGCTCGAACTCATGAACGGTGAGATCAAGACCTGAGCTGAGATCAAGAGCCAGATGCTCAACCAACTGAGCCACCTGGGCACTGCCCCCCCTCCATTTCTGTATTTAGCCTGCTGCCTGCAGGAACGGAATCTAAACAGGTGTAGCACATTCCTTTCTCTGGTCTTCTTCACAAGAATGACTTCTATGCATTCATAGATTTTTTAAAAAAATTTAATGTTTATTTAGTTTTGAGAGACAGAGAGAGACAGAGCACGAGCAGGGGAGGGGCAGAGAGACAGGGAGACACAGAATCCGAAGCAGCTCCAGGCTCTGAGCAGTCAGCACAGAGCCCAACGCGGGGCTCGAACCCAACAAACCATGACCTGAGCTAAAGTCGGTGCTTAGCCGACTGAGCCGCCAGGCACCCCATTTCTGTGCTGTGGTCTGTGAGTGTTTCCATGTGTCTTGTTACTTTGACAGCTGCGAATTCCACCAAGATACGATTAGCGTTGGGAAGGACCCCTAAGGACAGCACCCTGCTCTCGGCATATTCTGTGGTTCTGTGCTTCGTAGCTACCTTCCGCTCAGACCATGCACATTGTGAGGGCAGGGGTAGGGTCCCCTGTACCCACCTTCGTTGTGTGCCTACTGATGTCCAGGACGTGGCTGGCCTTCTCTCTGTCTGTGTTTATTGACAACATTTTTTGTGTTGGATTCTGCTTCGTGTTGTTTTTACTAAGTAGCTATTTGTGGAATCCATAAAAGCTATATTGTAGCATTAATCTGGGACTTTTTCCTGAGCAGATCTGGTAGAAGAAACAGAGAGTACCTCGGATGGTTAAGGAGGCTGAGATGAGAGCCATGGACTGATCTCCTAGAGGCTCCAGAAAGGTCGCGGTGCGGCAGACCCAGGGGGCATGGGGGGCCCTTACATCTGGGCCTGAGTGTTGGAGTTTAGCGCTTTGGAGCATTCTGCCAGGGGATGGCACGCTCCAGGGTCTGGCAGCACCACAGAGTAAATCAAGTGCAGCTGGCGGTCTTTACGCTTAGTATATAGGACCTGGGGGCACCGAGGCCCCCGGTCATGGTGGGGTTTGGGCATAGAAAGGGGTTTCAGCATCCAGGGGATGGGGACACTGACCGGGGGTCAGGAGGTGACAGGTTGGCCATGGTTGGGTGACGCTCTAGACGAAGGGACGAGCCTGGACCCTGGGCAGTAGGTACTCAGGAGAACGCCAGCCCCACAGCCTGTCCTGTGGCCACCCCAAACGCGGACTGCAGGCTGTGGGCGAGTCCGCAGCCCCCTCTCCACGGGCTGTAAGGAAGTAACGGCACAGACAAGTACCGTGTTGTAGGCAAGACAAGGAGATGGGGAGATTTTGCTGCAGAAACCAGAAGATAACGAACAAAGGGGAGTTTGCTCGTGAGGTAATGATGGCTTTGGGAGGCATAGCAGGTGTGTGTGTTGGTATTTAGAGGAAGCAGGGATGAGAAAGCGCGCGTGTCCAGAGAAGAAGAGAAAGCTGAGGGATTATTTAAGGGAATTATTAAGGACTATTCACAGGCACAGAAGTAGAGGCGGGAGGTATGGTTGGATACACCTCACATCTCCCAGGGTGGGGGAGGGTGTCTGCATGGGGACTGGTAAGTGCCGGGTAGTGTGCTGTCGGAGTGGGGAGGACTTCTCCCCACAGGGACAGCAGGGCCCTGGTCGGGGCAGTGATTTGGATGCTCCTGGCATGGAGCGCGGGCTCTGGTCCAGGAGACGTGAGGACAGTGGCCAGGAGCGTGCTGGCTGATGCTGCCTGGCACGCGGTTGGAGTGCAACACACGACCGCTCAACAAACGAACAAAGGAATCTGCTGCAAAGGTTCTGCAGAGCCCCGGTGTGATGGGAAGGAGGAGCCCACGCCACGATGTTGCAGAGCCATGGAGATGCTCTTCAAGGCAGGCTCTGGCTCACCGGACCCAAAGTACCCTCGTTCGAGCAGTGCTCCGTCCCGTTCGTGCAGTGTTCCGCTCCGTTTGCGCAGTGTTCCACCCCGTTCGTGCAGTGTTCCACCCCGTTCGTGCAGTGTTCCGCCGCGTTCGTACAGTGTTCCGTCCGTTCATGCAGTGTTCCGTCCCGTTTGTGCAGTGCTCCGTCCTGTTCGTGCAGTGTTCCACCCCGTTCGTGTAGTGTTCCGCCCCGTTCGTACAGTGTTCCGTCCGTTCATGCAGTGTTCCGTCCCGTTTGTGCAGTGCTCCATCCTGTTCATTCAGTGTTCCATCCGTTCGTGTAGTGTTCCGCCCCGTTCGTACAGTGTTCCGTCCGTTCATGCAGTGTTCCATCCGTTCGTGCAGTGTTCCGTACGTTCGTGCAGTGTTCCGTCCCGTTTGTGCAGTGCTCCGTCCTGTTCGTGCAGTGTTCTGTCCGTTCGTGTAGTGCTCCACCCCGTTCATGCAGTGTTCCGTCCGTTCGTGCAGTGTTCCGTCCGTTCGTGCA
The DNA here is from genome assembly GCF_008692635.1 of Crocuta crocuta. Classification (NCBI taxonomy): domain Eukaryota; kingdom Metazoa; phylum Chordata; class Mammalia; order Carnivora; family Hyaenidae; genus Crocuta; species Crocuta crocuta. The sequence continues at coordinate 7,006,583 of NW_027527956.1, forward strand.
GTGTTCCATCTCGTTCGTGCAGTGTTCCGCCCGTTCATGCAGTGTTCCGCCCCGTTCGTGCAGTGCTCCGTCCTGTCCATTGCCTCCTGAGTGCACACTCAGTGTCTCACGCTGGGCGTGGGGGTAAAAGAAAGAATGTCTCTGCGTCATTAGGGCATGAGAAGCTAGGGCTCGAAACAGTCTTTGAAGATGAGTGACACACTACATACCTGTAGTGAGGGTAAATTTGTCAGTTGTGGTTTGGGTAGAAAAACGATCACATTATGGTCGTATGACATTGACCACATGTGACCTGGCATTTCCATTCACAGGCAGATCGGCCCCAGCAGGTGCAGTGAAATTCCCAGCAAAGGATCGTCTCTATGGCCTCTTTTGCTATTATCTCTGTCTCTACTTGGCGGCAAATCTTGTGGAAAGGATCAGCTTTGTTATTCATCTTTACCGTTTTCCCAGAACACCTGTTATATGATCAATATTGGATAAATATTGATCAAATACATATGAAAATAAACGAATGAATTTTCCATGTAAAGAAAACTTTACTCTGGGATAATTTTAGAAAAATTCTATGTGAAGTTAAAGTTTTTCCCTTAACATGGTAAATAGTAAGAAGTGTTTTGAGGGGCTCCTGGGTGGCTCAGTCATAAGCATCTGACTCTTGATATCGACCCAGGTCATGATCTAATGGTCGTGGGATCGAGCCCTGCATTGGGCTCTGAACTCACAGCACAGAGTCTGATTGGGATTTGCTCTCTCTTTCTCTCTGCCCCTCCACCTCTCTCTTTCTCTCTCTCAAAATAAATAATAAACTTTAAAAAAAGATGTGTTTTCAGCACTATGTGTCAGATGGTACATTGAAGAGTCCAGTGTAAACAAGGGCTGGATTATCATTTCTCCAAAATTACCAGCATTAGAATTTTGTAATTTTAACATGTGGATCCTGTACTTGTTTTGTGAAGTGTTTACCAAAGGATTTTGTTTTCTTTGGAGCAGATGTAAGTGACATTTAACGTCATTCCCTACACGTTCATTTCGAGTGATAGAAGTGCAAGTAAGTTTTTTACTGTTTTAGTTATTTCTGAGAGAGATTTTATTATTTCTGAGAGAAAGAGAGAGAGAGAGAGAGAGAGAGAGAGAAGAGAGACAGCATGAGCAGGGGAGGGCCAGAGTGAGAGGGAGACACAGAATCTGAAACGGGCTCCAGGCTCTGAGCTGTCAGCACAGAGCCTGACGTGGGGCTCGAACCCATGAACCGTGAGATCATGACCTGAGCTGAAGTCGGACACTTAACCGACTGAGCCACCCAGGCGCCCCTTAACTGTGTGCAAGTAATTTTTGTTTGTTACCTTGTATCCTGAACTTGATGAGGCTGAGCGCACTTTATTACTTATGATTTTTGTAGATTCCTTGGGGTTTTCTGCAATCACATCTCCATGATCTATAAATGATCACAGTTTAAATTCTTCCTTTCCTGTTTGTATGCCTTTTATTTCTTCTTGCTTTTTATACTGGTTAGAACCCCCAGTGCCATTTTGAATAAGAGAGCAGACATCTTCATTTTTTCTTAACACTGAAAGAAAAGGTTCATAGTTGAGTATGTAGTTACCTATAGGTTTGTTTTAGGTATTTTTTCAAGTTATTGTAATCCCTCTATGTTCTTAGTTTTCTAAGAGTTTTTATAATGAATGGGTGTTGGATTTGTCAAGTACTGTTTGGACATCAGTTATGATCTTTGAATTTTTTTCCTGGATTGCTCATGTAGTGGGTTTTTTAAAATGTTGAACTAGCACTGCATTTAGTTATGTTGTATAATTCTTTTATTCATTATTTGATTCAATGTGCTGATTATTTGAGGATAATTGCATCTAAGTTCATGAGAAATATTTGTAGTTTTCTTCATTTGGCGCTGCGCTTGTCTGGTTTTGATATCAGGACAATGTTGGCCTCATAAAATGAATTTGAAAATGTTCTTTCCTGTCCTGTTTTCTGGGGTAGACTGTGCAATTTGGGATTCATTCTTCTTTAAAGATTTGGTCAAATTCTCCAGAGAAACCATTTGAGTCTGAAGAATTTCTTTGGAGAGCTCAGTAATTTCAAATGCAGTTTCTTTAATGGTTATGGGACTATTCAGATGATCTATTTAATCTTGGTTGATTTGTGGTAATTTGTGGGTATAGCACACAGAATTACAGTTTCACTAAGATATCTCTGGCTTACATGGCAAAGGGGAATTAAGGTGACAGATGGAAATGCGATGCTAATAGACCTTAAAATGGAGATTATCCCGGGTTACTCAGGTGGCCCCACTGTAAACAAAAAGTTCTCCAAAAGGAAGAAGGTGACAGAAGAGAACCAGTAGAATTAGGAGAAGGTGGGGATCTGGCCCACCTGGTCATCTTTGTGGGTGGAGCCAGGAGTCAGGGAGTGTGACGCCTCTAGCGGCTGGGAAGGGTAAGGCAGTGGGCTCTCCCTCAGGGCCCTGGAAGGCACACAGCTTGCGGACCCTGATTCCAGCCTGAGGTTGTGGGGATATGTTCATACTTCTCACGCCGAGAACTGTAGATAATAAACTCGTGCTGTGTTATGCCTCTGGTTTGTGGCTTGTCACAGCAGCTCTAGCCAACGGTGCATTTTGAGGACTTGGCTCATTTCTTCTAAATTGTTGAATTTATTAGCATAGATTTGACCCTAGCATCTCCTTATAATGCTTTTAATCACTACAGGATCTGGAACAATAGCTACTTCCTTCCCCGTGTAGGTAATTTGTTTCTTCTCTTTATTTTTGCCACTCTTGCTAAAGGTTTGTCAAAGAAGGAGAAGCTTTAGGTCATTGTTTTTCTCTATTGTTTGCCTTTTTCCAGATTCATGGATTTCTACCTTGTGGTATTTGTTTGATGTCATTTATTATATTCATTATTGTTCCCCTCATTATCCTCACATTTGTATTGTTTTGTTCATTTTTTCGCCAATTTCTTGACCTAGGAACTATGTTGATTTGAAACCTTTTTCTTCCCTAATGTAACCTGTAGGCTTGTGTTTTCATCTTCTTCCAGTTACCTTTGTTATTCCCTTCGAGAGTTCTTCTTGGACTCCTGGCTTATTTAGAAGTGCTGTGTTTAATTTCAAAGTGCTTGGAGAATTTCTTGTTGCTCTTTTATTATTGATTTCAAGTTTCATTCCATTATGGCTAAGGAGCCTACTCTGCAGGGTTGAAATTCTTTTAATCTTGTTTGGGTTTGTTTTATATCCCAGGATATGCGCCATCATTTGGGTCCCAAATAAAGCTCCTGTCCTGATCTCTCTGGGTCTGTTGTATCCACAGGCTTGCATGGCGTACTTGCCCTAGGTCTTGGCGTTTAGGAAACCAAGGGGTAAGTTTTGTCTAGCAAGAAGTTAGAAATCAACTTTCTTCTCTTAGCAAAACAGCCTTGTCTGTTTTGGAGGCCATTCCTTTATTGCCAAGTCCAGACATTGTATTTTCTCTCTCTGTAGTCCCTGTGTTCTTTGATCTTAAAAAGAAGGGTTATGTAAAGCTTTAAAAATGTCATTCGCATGTATAATTTTGCTCAGTACCAATAACAGTCCATTTGAACAGATTTCGCTCAAAGAAGAGTAACTAAGAGCTGCTGTTTAGAGATCGTAATTAGTGTAGATTTCACCATTAAACACTAAAATATGTTCGGTGAGGCATGAGATTTTCCAAATGGGATTATGAGTTTGATCCCCTGAAATTCTTCTCCCCTTCTCTGTAGCCGACATCATCCTTTTAAAAGGTGGCCTATGATTAGCGATTTCCTATGTGTTTACTGGGAAGGGGCAAAGCTGGTTGGGCTCCTGGCTGAGCTGGATGTGCTGGGTAATGTAACATTCCATGGTGACACTGAAAAGTCTATGAAGTAGCTTGAAGTTTGCTACTGTTGCAATAATTCCTGTTCTCTTGCATAAGTATTTATGGTATGAATTTATGAAGTATAAACACTTCTTTCTTTAGAGTTACCTTTTAAACCCTTTTTACTTTATTGCTGTTTATTATGAAATTTCTATGATTGCTCCTGCTGCAAATTTCATTCTTAAATAGGCATGCCAATGATTATAGACGCAGTAAATCCCCGGTGGGGTTGACGTTTGCCCCTCCATCTTACATGTTATCGATGCCCTCCCTTGAGCACTACTGCTCAGACAACACATTGTTTTCTTATTTAGCGAAGGCAGAAAGTCAGTGCTGCTACACATTTTGAGTTATAATCTGTCTTACAACGTTTTCTAAATCTCTCGATCCTGTAAGCAGAGGTACACCCCGAAAGGTGAATGTTTCTCTGTGATTCTGTCAATGGCTCTCCCTGCCTTCATTCTCAAAGCTTCCAGACTATTCTTTGCCCTATTGACAGAGGGAGCATTCAGGGGCCACAGCCTGCCCTTTCATCACCCCTTAAAAGGGTGTCAGTGAGAAAGATCCCCACTCACGGCTTCCCAAGTGGACCCAACGTCCAGTCCCACACGCTTCACGAGATTCCTCTCCTGGCTCCCGTCGGGGGTACCTGCTCTGGATGCGGCTTTGAGGCTGGGAATGGCTGCATGTGTCCTGAACAACTGGCTTGTTTATCTGTGAATTACATAGATGTTGAGAAATGTAAGGCGTAAATCTGTGAACCAGTTGGATTAAGCCTGTAGGATTTCCTCAACACAAGAACTGCTGGAGTCCATAGGACAGATACTTACAGTTTGGGGCCTGACACACCAAAATTTAAAGCAGAGTTTAGGAATTAGTATAGATACATTTTGTGCTTCTGTTCTTTTGTTCTTTTTACTGTGCCATTCTTCTTAGCAGAATTTTGGTTATTTTTCACAGTTCAATCCAAGATGATCCCGCCTTGGGAGCCTTAGTTATACTAGCAAAGATTCTTTTCCACATAAAATCGCGTTCATGAGTTTTGGGAGTTAGGACATGGGTCTATCTCTTTAAGTCACTACACTATCCATTACTCAGCTCACTGCATGCGCAGATCAATCCCTTGGATGACAGATAAGAGCAGAAAACACATATCTGCCAGCATCATATGTGACCTCAAAGTCAAAAGCCAGAGTCCTGGGAGAACAGCGCCCCAGGAGAGCAAAGTGCTCACTGTTTCCATAACTGGCCCCTCAAATCACGCCTGTCTTTGGCAACCCCAATTCCAGGTGAGGCCACGATGAACTGGCAAAAAAGAAATAGGATAAGAAAAGCTACAAATCATGCTTATCAGATTTTAATTACTCCAATCCAAGCAAAGTCTTATTTTATAAAATGTTACTGTTTATTAGATTTAGCTCTTGACTGAAAAAATAATCTGAGAAGTACTTGCCTTTACAGGCCAATTGACCTAGGATGTCGCCAACTAGAATGAATCAAAATGAACAGTGAACTGAGCGGTGGCCGGGTGTCCGGCCTTTGTGGAGGCTGATGATAGCCCGCACTGGTCCTAACCCCTGAACAATATTTGGGACCAGAAAAGTCACTGACACTTTCATCCATACCTGTGCCAAGTAGGCAGTACGTTTCTGTGTGTGTAGGAGGGAGGCGAGAGCACAGTGCTTTTCATTCCTGCTTTCTGGGCAGGAATACCTCCTAAAACAAAATAAGACAAAACAAAAGAGCGGCTTTGCCCCTCTTCAGACATTGCATGTTTAAAAATCTCTTTAAATATGCTGATTCAATTTTGGCATTGGCTCAGCTTCATGCAATTATTCAGTGAAAATTCAAAACTCTGCGAGGATTAATCCATAAATCTGGCTCTCCACATTGCAAGGGAAAGATGGTGTTTGCATAATAATTCAGTGACTGTAGGGCAATTTTAAATGCCCATCCAGTAGATCTTATTTTAAACATATCCAGGGGCTTTGGTGAGTTATCTAGCTCAGTTATAACCGATGCCATAGAATTTGGCTCATATATAGTTTATAACTGATGTGATAAAAGGATTAACTTTGCTCAGCATTTATTGGCCCTTTCCATATAATGAAATAGTGCGATTCTACTACGATATATCATTTTGCAGAGTCACATTGATGCCTTGATCAAGGCAAACTGCTGCAAGTGTGGAAGGATAATTAAACCATTATTACAGCTGCCTTTCGCATGGTCTGATGGAAACCACACTTCATCTGCCCCAAACAAAACCAAAAATGCATTTTTCTCTATTCTCACATCACAATCTGTTTTTTCCACCGTGTCCTGATTTAGGTGGAGGGCATCGAAATGCATCCCAATTCCCAAGCCAAAATGTAAAATGACTCTCAACAATGTTGTCTTTCTTCTCTTATTTTTAACTGTACATTTTCTTAAAAAAATTTTTTTTAATGTCTTTATTTTATTTTGAGAGACAGAGAGTGAGTGGGGTAGGGGTAGAGAGAGGGGGAGACACAGAATCTGAAGCAGGCTCCAGGCTCTGAGCTGGCAGGCTTGGACCCACAGACTATGAGATCATGACCTGAGCCGAAGTCGGACACTTAACCGACTAAGCCACCCAGGCGCCCCTTAACTGTACATTTTCAAATAAAAAATGAATGTTAATGGACTTTGATTTTTAGAGCAGTTTCAGGCTTACAGAAAAGCTGGACGGAAAGTACAGAGGCAGTTTTTATACACTCCCTCTTCCGCCCAGCTTTCCTGTGGTTAGCATTGTGTGGGGCATTTGTTACAAATAACCAGTATCGATACCTTTTGATTGATGACAGTCCACAGAACGTCTTAGTGTTCACTCGGGGCGCCCTACAGGTCCGTGGGTTCGGCAAGTGTATCATAGCACGTGGGCACAATTTCGGGGCCATACAGATTAGCTCTGCTGCCCTAAAAACCCTTCGTGTCCATCTGTCCATTCTCCCCTGGCCCCTGGCAACCATTGATCGTTTTACTGTCTCCATAGTTTTGTCTTGTCGCAAATGTCACGAAGTTGGAAGCACACAGTGTGCCGCCTTCTCAGACTGGCTTCTTCCTCATGATAGTATATGTGTATCAAGGTTGTTCTTTGTCTTCTTGTGGTTTGTTAGCTCTTTTGTTTTTAGCACCGAATAAAATTCCATTGTCTGGATTTACCAGTTTGTTTATCCATTCAGGCACTAAAGATCACCTCAGGTGCTTCTGGGTTTGGGCTCCTAATAGTCACGTGCAGGTTTTGTGTGGACGTGAGTTTTCATCCCACTTGGATGGATCGCACAGAGAACAGTTGCTGGATCTTAATGGTAAAGGATACGTTTAATTTCGTGAGGAGCTGTCAAACTTTCCTCCATAGTGGCCGTACCCTCCTGGGTCCTCGCCAGCAGGGAATAAGAGCTCCCATTGTTTCATACCATCAGCAGCATTTGCTGTTGTCAGTGTTCCAGATTTTAGCCATTTTAATCGATTTTTAGTGAGATCTCATTTTTGTTGTAATTAGCATTTTCTTGATGATGTAGGTTATAGAGCATCTTTTCATGCACTTATTTGCTGTCTATCTTCTTTGGTGGGGTCGCTGTGTGTGAAGATCTCTGGCTCAATTTTTAATTGGGTTGTTTGATTTCTTATGGCTGACTTTTAAGTGTTCTTTGTATATTTTTGATACGATCCCTTTATCAGATGTACGTTTTGCAAAGATTTTCACTCAGTCTGTGTCTGCTCATTTTGTTTTCTTAACACTGTGTTTTGCTGACTAGATAATTTTTTTTTTTTTTTACTTTCAATCAATAATTCTTCTTTGGTTTTATATCTAGAAAGTCATTGTCAAACCTGAAGTCACCTGGATTTTCTCCTCTGCTATCTTCTAGTTTTTTGATTTTGTGTTTTACTTTCAAGTCCGTGATCCATTCTGAGTTAATTTTTGTGAAGAGTATAGTCTGTGTCTAAAATCAGTTTTTTTTTTTTTAAACATGGATATCCAGTTATCCCAGACCCATCTGTTGAAAAGACTGTCCTTTCTCTATACTGTTACCTTTGTTCCTTTGTCAAAGCCCAGTTCAGTATATTTGTATGGGTCCCTTTCTGGGCTTTTTTTTCTATTACGTTCTATTGATCTGTCTGTTCCTTCACCAGCCACACTGTCTTCATCATTATCATGAATTGTTATCCGAAGCCAAAAAGCTACGTAGTATACACTCTTCAACTCTGTGCTTCTCTTTCAAGACTGAGTTGGCTCTCTGAGGTCTTTCGCCTCCGTATAAACATCAGGTCAGTTTGTTGATATCCATGATATGACTTGCCTGTTAGGATGAGTTCACTCCAGAGATGAAATTGGTTAGAACTGATAACACTATAGAGTTTCCCTATCCATGAACATGAATGCTCTCTCCATTTATTTAAATACTCTTTTACTTTTTTTTTAGCATTTTATAGTTTTCCCATACAAACCCTGTATATATATATAACAATGTATATATATGTATATATAAATAATAATATATATATAACAATGTATATATATATGTATATATATATAGTTAGCTTTATATTAAATACATTTTTACTAACTACATTTGTTTTTTACTCATAATTGT